>NW_025940369.1:67224-81573 GCF_000764305.2 Hyalella azteca
CAGGGGGCGTCAGGTGAATCAGGGGGACATCAGGTGAGTCAGGGGGACATCAGGTGAGTCAGGGGGACATCAGGTGAGTCAGGGGGACATCAGGTGAGTCAGGGGGGCATCAGGTGAGTAGCACGTACAGATACAATGATGCCTCGTAGCCTCATAAGTATCACTGATACAAAGCATTACAGATAACACGTTACATTGATGCTCTATTGCCGTTGATGTTTCATATTTGATGTTTAATTGAAACTCAATGAATCAGTGAACAATCAGTTTTTATGACAATATAAGTAAATATTCATTGATTTTACGCAAGAATAAGTAAATATTCATTGATTTTACGCAAGAATCAGCACATATTCATTAGTCTATGCATGAATAAGTAAATATTCATTGTTTATATGCAAGAATATATTAATTGATTTTACGCAAGCATAACTGAACATACGTTGATTTTATGCAATTTTATGCAAAAATAATTAAATATTCATTCATTTTACGCAAGAATAAGTAAATATTAATCGATTTCAGAAGAATCCGCAAAGAATAAACGAAGCGTTTGTACACAATAAGCCTTCATAAGCCCACCTCAGCGAGGTGCTTCTGCTGCAGCGACGTCTTCTCGCCCTCGACCTCGTCCAGCTTACGGCGCAGCTCGAGGTTCTCAACCCGCAGAGAACTTAGAGAACCTGCGGCGTCTACTGCGTCAGGTCCCAGCGATGAGTACTGCAAGAGAGGAGAGTGTGAGTACTGCAGGAGAGGAGAGTGTGAGTACTGCAAGAGAGGAGAGTGTGAGTACTGCAAGAGAGGAGAGTGTGAGTACTGCAAGAGAGGAGAGTGTGAGTACTGCAAGGTAGTAACTAGCAGTAATAATGTAGCTGGTAACATGGTAGCGTGAATGAGTTACCTATACTAAGCGAGGTACAATCAAGATGCACGTCAGAGATAAGGTTACATGAAGACTAGGTTCTTGAGACCTGTTCTGCCTCAGCACTCACCTTATCCAGCAGGTTCTTGAGATCGGTTCTGCCTCAGCACTCACCTTATCCAGCAGGTTCTTAAGACCAGTTCTGGCTCAGCACTGACCTTATCCAGCAGGTTCTTGAGATCGGTTCTGTTCTTGTCGCCGCGAAACTCAAACTTCTCAAAGTCGCGCTTCTCAGCCTCGCTCACGGCCAGCTTCCTCTGCTCAACGTGGCCACAATGACAGTAAATTCATTTTAAAAAGCAACATGAATGACATAAAAAGAACAGCAAAAAAAAGCTAAATTTCCATCAAACTCAGCAAGAATTTTGCGAAACATATGCAATAAATGACGTTTGTTAGAACCATTTACCCATCAGGTGCATAAATACGTGAATTGTTAGCAGCTTTGAAACTATGTGGACGAATTAATTTGGTTTGTTTGGTCTTTTCACAGATTCTTACTGCAAAGATAAATAATATTTAGTTGCGCAGCAATAATATTTATTGGCGAAAAGTTAATACTAAATGGTCATACAGCCTGGAAACAAATAATACATTGGAATATTTAATTGACAATTTGGCCATATAACGATGGTTATTTATACTGATGATACGCCATTTGTTATATTAAATAAATAACATAACTTTATGAATAACTTTATTAACATAACATAAATATCTTTAGGTTTACTGACAGAAAAAATCGTGCAAAACATGGAGCGCTTCTCCATGGAGCAATTCGCATTCAACTTTAGATTACAGTCAAAATTGGAGGACATCTCCACAGCTCCAAATATATAGCATGCCTAGTCTTCCAGCTCCAGCATCGGAGAAATTCAGCCTCCATGGAGCAGGGAGGCTGAATTTCAGACCTCAGGAAGGTCTTCAGAAAGGTCTGAAGTTTTCCCCTGAACAACATCCCGATTTTATAGCGGCTTCATCATCCTCCGTGGGGCAATAGCTGCTCCCTCCCCTTAATATATGACCAACCCTTACTCCATGGAGCGCCCATTACAACCAAGTAATGGACACCACAGGAAACAATAGATCCTGTGTCTCGTATAATAGACCCATTAAGCCATGTGGTAGCCATTACCTGCCATCACTGAGGGTAATGGAGTCTCTGCCACTCTCTCCCTTGCCCCATGGAGCCTGGAGATGCCATATTCTCCCTACGCTCCATAGAGCAGCCCGCGTTCCCCCATGCCCCATGGAGCACCCTACCTCCCAACATGGAGCAGGCCATCTCCCCCATGGAGATGACCACTTCCTCCATGGAGCAGCCTGATTCCCACACGTCATAGCCCACCTCCATCTCATGGAGCAGCCTACCCACTTTTATGCCTCATGGAGCATCAGAGCTCCTTCCGATGCCCCATGGAGCAGCCCACCTCCCCCATGCCCCATGGAGCAGCCGACCTCCCCCACACCCCCATGGAGCAGCCCACCTCCAGGTCGGAGAGCTGGCCCCGGATCTCCATCTTCTCGTGCTCCAGGCGCGTCACCTTCGCTATGAGGTCGTCAGCCGCGCTGCTGCGCTCGCCCAGGTTCTGAAATATGATCATTTATTAATTACCTTTTTACTTGAAAATTAAATAATTATGCATTTAATATTCTAATCGAAATTTAAATTATTATTTATATAACTTTTTAATTGAAATTTAAATATATTACTATTCAACTTTTAACTCGAAATTTAAATAATTGAGTATTCAACTTTTTACTTTTGATATTAATTTGATAATTTCAAAATTAAATAAAGGGTAATGATGCGATACAAGTTTTTTGTAATAAAACAAGAGATTTACTATTGATATTTGTGATCAGTTGTGAATGTTCATGACAAAATAATGCAATAATCAAGAATATCAGCGATCAGTAGACCCCTGACCCCCAGTAGACCCCTGATCCCCCAGTAGACCCCTGACCCCCAGTAGACCCGTGACCCCCAGTAGACCCCTGACACCCCAGTAGACCCCTGAAACCCTAGTAGACCCCTGAAACCCTAGTAGACCCCTGACACCCCAGTAGACCGCTGACCCCCAGTAGACCCCTGACCCCCAGTAGACCCCTGACACCCCAGTAGACCCCTGACACCCCAGTAGACCCCTGACCCCCAGTAGACCCCTGACACCCCAGTAGACCCCTGAGATGTGTATAAGAGACAGGAGTGTGAGTACTCACACTCTCCTNAGCTTCATCTCGAGGTCTGCATTGCGTATCTCCGCGTTGCTGAGGTCCTGCTGCGCCTTCTAGACCCCTGACCCCCAGTAGACCCCTGACCCCTCTGAGCGCATTAAGCTTCATCTCGAGGTCTGCATTGCGTATCTCCGCGTTGCTGAGGTCCTGCTGCGCCTTGTAGACCCCTGACCCCCAGTAGACCCCTGACCCCTCTGAGCGCATTAAGCTTCATCTCGAGGTCTGCATTGCGTATCTCCGCGTTGCTGAGGTCCTGCTGCGCCTTCTGCTTCGCCTCCGTCGCCTGCTCCTTCTGACGCCGCAGCTCCGCCAGCGACGCCTGACACGCGGCCAGCCGCTCCTCCAGCTGACGCCGGTCGCTGTCCGTGCGCGTCAGCGCGCTCTGCGACTGATGAATAAACATTTATTGTGAATAAAGATAGAAAATTAATTGCCAATGAAGAAAGAAAATTAATTGCGACTGGAGAAATAACATTTATTGCGACTAAAGAAAAAATATTACGACTAAGAAATAACATTTATTGCAACTGAAGAAAGAACATTTATTGCTAATGAAGAAAGTAGATTTATTGCGAATGAACAAAAAACATTTATTGTGAATAAAAAAAAACAATTAGGCTTCTTATTCAATTTTTTTCATTACATTTTCACACGAAAATGTAATGAAAAATGTGTTTTTTATTTCAATAAATCACGCAAAGTTTGACGATTATTGTAACTTCTTTAAAAAATTTTGCGATCCTGCAACACGAAATGACCGACTGGTTGTTTGGATCAATACTTTTTATTATTACGATATGGATATCCATTCTCGACTGAAATGTAAAAAATAGCGTAGTAAACGTTTGCATCACCACAGCGACGTTCTCAGTAGGTATGACGCGGCGCTTATGATGCAGGAATGCATTTCACATTTGGGGTTTTTAGTTAGCCCCTGAATTGGACTAAAAGCAATTACCGCCTGCAATACCTGCACTAGTTATTAATCCCGACCCTGCAGCAAGGGTTGGCCGCACATTACCCTAATCCTATTACCACATTACCCCATCCCTATTACCACATTACCCTAACCCTATTACCACATTACCCCATCCCTATCACCACATTACCCTAACCCTATTACCACATTACCCACCACATTACCCTATTACCACATTACCTCATTACTACATTACCCTATTACCACATTACCCTATTGCCACATTACCCTATTACCACATTACCTCATTACTACATTACCCTATTACCACATTACCCTATTACCACATTACCCTAGCCCTATTACCACATTACCCTAACCCTATTACTACCACATTACCCTAACCCTATTACCCCATTACCCTAGCCCCATTACCCTGTTGAGCTCGTCCTCCAGGCCGCTGGTGGCCGCCACGGTCTCCTTCAAGGAGCGGTTCATGGCGCTCAGTTTGTCCTTCAGGTCCGCCTCGCTGGCCGCGGCCGCCGCGATGCGTGCCCGCAGCTCCTCCACCTTACGAGTTATTTACATTAGTAAACAATTTGTAACTTAGTAAAATTATTAACCAATTATTAAATAAGTGGAAGTAACAACCAATAATTACTAACTAAGTGAAATTAACAACCAATTATTATCCAAGTGGAATTAATAACCAATTATTAACTAAGTGAGATTGATAACCAATTATTAACAAAGTGCATAACCATTTTAATAATTATAGGAATTACACACACATAACTAAATAATGTTCTTCAGACTAAAGGAGGGATACCAGTTGCTTGAGAAGAAAATATTGGGGGGAAATATAGAAAATTAAAAAAGTTATTAAGGAAAAAATTGAAAGAATTATTCATTAAGCAAAATTTGATTAATAAATTTATTCACGAATGTACGCCACAGGGCACCTATGGAGACGATAAGCTCCAGAGCCATGAATAAGATGAATGTGAGTACTAAAGTGCATGTACTCATGAATAAGATGAATGTGAGCACTAAAGTGCATGTACTCATGAATAAGATGAATGAACAGACGGACGGACGGACATGACGAGCACGATAGGGCATTTTTTCCATAAATGATAAAATGCGCTAAAAATCGGGGGGTCAATCATTTACTTCCATGGCACCATCAGAGTCTAATAGTTTTTCTTAAAATATTATTATAGGAAAATAACGAATACAATGGATGATTGAGCTAGATTGAGCATATATAGGATATCGTCTTCGAGCCTCAATTCAGAACAATTTCAGAGCTGTAAATTAATGATATTTCTAAAGAACATGAGAGCCCTTGAGCCATGAACAATTGTACATGAAACGAATATTTGCTTCAATTATTCCACAAATATGAATCATTTAAATAGAACGAATTTAACTGGATACTGGTTTGTTTTAGTTATGCCGTGGTTTTTCTTGCAGTACAGCGTTAGCGCAATGTTGTTATAGGTCCAGAAAGTCAATTATATCATTGACGTATGGCAATTAATCAAGTCAATTATCATTAGCGTATATTATCACAACTAATTGACTAAATGCAAGAGAATTGAATGTTTTTTAGCATGTTTTCCTCGACGCACTTTCGGTGCGTGGGCGGAAGCTCATCAATTACTTGGTTGATTTGAAAATTTTTAGAAGACATATGCCATAAAAAATCAAGGGAAACCACTAAATTATTAAACTACATGACACATATCATAGAGATAATCCTATCTGAACCAGAATTTCTATTTTGTACGGTAAAATATTCACGTTTAAATTTTATATACTGTACCGAAGATTATTTGGAACAAAGGGGCTAATATAAATTTAATATAAATAATAAATAAATAAATGAACAATATATAATTGTCTTCTGAACGTCTCAACACGAAACTTAACTAAGGAAACAGACTATACAATAATTATTAACGAATAGTCTACTTATTTAATATAAAATACTAAAATTTTATGAAATAAAAACCATCAAATAAATCACACGGACACAATCACTACAAGACGGTCACTAGATATCTAACTCATAAATAGTTAATTTATTTTAATTTATTTGGTAAATGGAATTAATTTGAATAGGTACTCATAATATCGTTCGAGCTTTTCGCATGACTTTTTTAAAATGAGATATTTGTACCTTTCTATATATGAGATATTTATTGTAGAGAGATACATTGTAAAATAATATTTATTGTAGAGAGATACATTGAAAAATAATATTTTTACAATGAGATATTTGTAAAATATGTGATAGGAATGAAGGAAAGCTGGTTCACAAAACTACAAATATTACAGTTTCATATCTATAAGGAATAATGTTATTATTTCCACTCCTATCATAAATACATTTTTACTCGACCAATAAGATCATCGATCTTATTGAATTTTTGATCTAAATTAATTTTTAATGTATTGATATTACAATTCCAATAACATATTGCAATTGGCAACGATTCTGAAATATATTCATTTGTTTTGAATTTAATTAATTATGTAATATAATTTTATTAATATGCATTTAAAACATGCATGCAACATTGAGGAATGTAGACGAGGATGAGGTGGGCGATTAATCATTATTTTATTAATAACTTTAATTAACCGGACGAAACTGTAACATATATTCCGATGATTCTAATGGATGCTCAAAAATTTATAAGTTTAATTTAAATCAGCAATGGTATATCAAGTAGTAGTTCTTCAAACAAACTTTGACGCCAAATTCATAAATGGAATGTATATTGTGAATGATGCTATACGGAAACTACTCTGTTCAGCTTGCAGAAGAGAATTCCGGAAAAGGTCATAAAATGTTTGTTAATTGAAAAATTTGTTCATTGAAAAAATTAGTTATATGGAAGACAGATCATGACTTAGACGAAGCCCAGCGCATGATGATGGAGGAGTATGTGACATGTGGTTGATTAGCACATGACAATGTGGCGTGTGGCACATATGGACACGTGGCACATGGACACGTGACACATGGACACGTGCATGACACATGGACACGTGGCACATGGACACGTGGCACATATGGACACGTGGCACATATGGACACAAATGTCGCAAGCATAAAATTAAAAACTAGTACGTAGACTGCACAAGACAATTTGTAAATAATCTACTTACCACCAAACTGTAAAAAATTAACAGAAAATTAAATAGAAAAATCAAACTGTAATAAATTAATGGAAAAATAAACTGCAATAAATAAATGAATAGTAAATCTAACAGTTATGAATAACTCCAAACGAAGGACGAATAAGAAGGACGAGTAAAGCCAGGGCAGAGAATAGGAAGCAACTCACAAAAGGATCCGAAGAGTAGATGAACTGCGAGCGAAGGGAGAGGGTCAGACGCTGTACAGTCCTAACATTTATCTAATTTGTTAGATTAAAAATACCACTTCATTGTAATAATATGCTTGGCAAGGTGCTATACAGGACATACAGAATATACGTATTGTCTTTACTCTGTGTGGGCACTTTGGGCACTGTATGAGCTGAATACAATGCATGAATGAAGATTAGTTACTTGTGTACTATGTACACGTGAAATATGTACTACTATGTACACGTCAAATATACGTGAATTTCACACGCTAATAAGTTCCCCTTGGCAAGTGAGATAACGATCTGAAATTTCAATACTAGTCTGAAAATGTATTTTTATTGTGTCGAAGTTGCCAAAAAATACCAAAACTTTCTAATTAATAAGAAAATGCTCGCGCAATCATGTTTAATGCATCTGGTATACACAGCTTTCCTCAAACAGCCTCCTTGTAGTGGATAGTTCTACTCAAAAAACAGCCTCCTTGGAGAGGGGCGTTGTTTTCACAATGTTTGTGCAACTGTTGGCGGACTCGGATGGACCAAAAAGTTTATTGGCAGCGGCCAAAAGCTGGCTATTCATCGGCCACCTAAAACCAGCTTATAGCTTTTATACAGCGCAGCGCTCGCATTTTGCTGTGGGTGATGGAGGATATATTATACCTGAGACATGATCTCGGGCCATCTAGCGCGTTAAGGTGCAGGTCTTATTAGTACACTTACTCATTAACACACTCATTAACCCTCCACCGCCTGACATGAGTAACCAGAGCTATATTGTAACAAGCCTACTTCCCAAAAAGGATACGTTCTAGTGAGCGCAAAATGACTTGCACTGATGGTTGCCGCCACGTACGACAACTTTAAAATGTTCTCTGTTGCGTACAAACGTCCTCAGGTTGTTACACTCAATAGTTTACGTATAATTTAAGTTGAAAGTTACTTTAAAATGTTCTCTGTTGCGTACAAACGTCCTCAGGTTGTTACACTCAATAGTTTACGTATAATTTAAGTTGAAAGTTATGTTCCCGGAGAGTGACATACGGCGGTAGTGGGTTAAGTTGAAAGTGCAAACGTCCTCAGGTTGCTACACTCGATAGTTAACGTATAATTTAAGTTGAAAGTTATGTTCCCGGAGAGTGACATACGGCCGTAGAGGTTAATACTCACATTATGCCCCATGGCTGCCGTGCTCTTATTAAGCATGTCGTCGAGTTAAGACTCACATTATGCCCCATGGCTGCCGTGCTCTTATTAAGCCTGTCGTCGAGTTAAGACTCACATTATGCCCCATGGCTGCCGTNACTCACCCTCTCACACTCGAGGGTACTGATCAGGTTCATGAGGGTACAGCACTACTCACCCTCTCACACTCGAGGGTACTGATCAGGTTCATGAGGGTACAGCACTACTCACCCTCTCACACTCGAGGGTACTGATCAGGTTCATGAGGGTACAGCACTACTCACCCTCTCACACTCGAGGGTACTGATCAGGTTCATGAGGGTACAGCACTACTCACCCTCTCACACTCGAGGGTACTGATCAGGTTCATGAGGGTACAGCACTACTCACCCTCTCACACTCGAGGGTACTGATCAGGTTCATGAGGGTACAGCACTACTCACCCTCTCACACTCGAGGGTACTGATCAGGTTCATGAGGGTACAGCACTACTCACCCTCTCACACTCGAGGGTACTGATCAGGTTCATGAGGGTACAGCACTACTCACCCTCTCACACTCGAGGGTACTGATCAGGTTCATGAGGGTACAGCACTACTCACCCTCTCACACTCGAGGGTACTGATCAGGTTCATGAGGGTACAGCACTACTCACCCTCTCACACTCGAGGGTACTGATCAGGTTCATGAGGGTACAGCACTACTCACCCTCTCACACTCGAGGGTACTGATCAGGTTCATGAGGGTACAGCACTACTCACCCTCTCACACTCGAGGGTACTGATCAGGTTCATGAGGGTACAGCACTACTCACCCTCTCACACTCGAGGGTACTGATCAGGTTCATGAGGGTACAGCACTACTCACCCTCTCACACTCGAGGGTACTGATCAGGTTCATGAGGGTACAGCACTACTCACCCTCTCACACTCGAGGGTACTGATCAGGTTCATGAGGGTACAGCACTACTCACCCTCTCACACTCGAGGGTACTGATCAGGTTCATGAGGGTACAGCACTACTCACCCTCTCACACTCGAGGGTACTGATCAGGTTCATGAGGGTACAGCACTACTCACCCTCTCACACTCGAGGGTACTGATCAGGTTCATGAGGGTACAGCACTACTCACCCTCTCACACTCGAGGGTACTGATCAGGTTCATGAGGGTACAGCACTACTCACCCTCTCACACTCGAGGGTACTGATCAGGTTCATGAGGGTACAGCACTACTCACCCTCTCACACTCGAGGGTACTGATCAGGTTCATGAGGGTACAGCACTACTCACCCTCTCACACTCGAGGGTACTGATCAGGTTCATGAGGGTACAGCACTACTCACCCTCTCACACTCGAGGGTACTGATCAGGTTCATGAGGGTTCTACTCACCCTCTCACACTCGAGGGTACTGATAAGGTTCATGAGGGTTCTCAGTTCTAGCCTGATAGCCTCAGGGTCGACCTCGGTTCTCTCGCTGCGGTCCTTCTCGAGCCCCGCCAGCGACTCGGCCAGGGCAGCGGGCAGCTCGCTCGCTACGCCTCCTTCTGGACAAAAAAAAAAAACATTTACTTTCATTTTTGAGAAACAAACCGATCATTTGAATTAAATTTTTCGAGAGAAAGCGACCATTTTTATTCAATTTTTTGAGAGAAACCGACCATTTGTATTGAATTTCTCGAAAGAAATCGATCATTTGTATTCAATTTATGAAGAGAGAAAATGATCATTTGTAATTAATTTTTCGAAAGAAACCGAAAACTTGTATTGAATTTTTCGAGAGAAAGCGACAATTTTTATTTGATTTTTTGAGAGAAACCCACCACTTTTATTTAATTTTTAGAGTAAAACCGACCCTTTGTACAGGGTGTTTCAGAATTAAGTAACCCTTTTAATTTGTTAATAAATAAAAAACTAAGAACGTTATGAAGTTGAAACTTGTTTTATAGATGTGTATAAGAGACAGATATACACATAAAAGATTGTAATTATCATTATCCTGTATAGCTTGCTAAATTTGTGTTTAATTATCAAGCCTTAAATTTTCATCATGATTCGCTACAGCAAAGAAGAAAGAACAAAAATTATCGCTACAGTCAATAACGATGTCAATAACAGAAGTTCAACGTGATTACAGGATCCATTTCAAAACAAGGATCCTTCAAAAAACACATTTAAATATCTTTATCGAAAATTTGCGGATATCAAAAATTTGCACTCTCGTCAGAAACACTAATGAAGGTTATGAAAGCAACGAAGAGAAGAGCCCTATTTTGTCAAAACAATTGTGGTGGGCATTTAAAATGTCTCTTATACACATCTAGATGTGTATAAGAGACAGCCTTTACGCTGTGGCAGGGAGGTGGCGTGCGTGATGGTGCGTATGGCGGCGTATGTGGCGTGCGTATGACTCACCTTTACGCTGTGGCAGGGAGGTGGCGTGCGTGATGGTGCGTATGGCGGCGTATGTGGCGTGCGTATGACTCACCTTTACGCTGTGGCAGGGAGGTGGCGTGCGTGATGGTGCGTATGGCGGCGTATGTGGCGTGCAGGCGCCTCTCAAGCGCCTCTTTGTGCGCCTCAAGCGCTCCGAGCTGCTGCTGCAGCGCCTCAGCCCGCCCAGCGTCGCGTGACGCGCTCACCTGACAATATGTTTTATTTTATATTTCATAACATACTCTATATAATGTATATTGTATAATAATAGCTCAACTGACACAGTACATTATATATAATCACATGCATACACTTTATAATGTACACTTTACACTTTATATTAAACACTATTACACTTTTATCACACTTTACACTGAACACTTTACACTTTATAATGTACATACACTTTTGGCAATGATCTTAATTTTTGCGGGAACGAGCACATAAAATTCCCAGTAGATAAGTTCCATTAGTACAAACACGTAGAAGCCTACATACTAGAAGACCTGGATACTCGAGTGCACCGGACACAGTAAATTATATATCATCACATACACTTTATAATGTATAATAATAGCTTTATAATGAATAACAAGCTGTTGCATTACATACAAGAATGAGAATGTAGCGTAAAATACAGGATTCGTGAAATGCCATTTAATGAATTAAAATGGATATGAATTACAAGCTATTGCATTAGATATAAGTTTAAGTGTGTACAGTAAAAAAAGGCCATGAATGCTATTTAATGAATTACAATGGACTTAAATACCTATTCCTTAAAGATTGTACGATAAAAAAAAGAGGATCAATTATTGTTTTTCAATGAATCACAAGATTTAAATAAGATAAGACAATAGATTTAATAAGAGTGTAAAATAAAGAACAGGATCCATGATACTGTTTAATTAATTTCAATGGATTTCAATACCTATAGTTAACGAGTGAATAATAGAAGCAAGATATTGGCACACCTAAGACGTCATTGTAGTGAATAAAGTCGAGATGGTCACAAAGATTTTGCCTTAATTCAGCAAAATTGATGAATTATCCGAGTTAAGTGTCGCTAAGTATTCGATTGGCGATGAATATTTCAATCAGTTAATGCATCGTACCGTCCCATGGGAAATAAGATTTTAAACATTTTTATAACAGCGTTCTAGGAATTACAGAGCATTACTGACTGATCTTATAGCAAATTTCACGGCATTAATGGATGCGTTACAAGGAATTTTACTTGGATTGAGGCACACTGTAAGAAAAATCACCGTTGAACAGTCTCACCGGCGTTCTAGTGGCCCGCCGACACGTGAAAAGAAACACCGTATGGCCGTTTTTATTCAAACTTAACACTAGAAATCAGCAAAACATCTGAAAAACGGCAAAAAGTTTTTTTTACGTGGCGGCCGGCCACTAGAACGCCGGTGAGACCGCTTTTAGCGCATTTTCTTATTCATGGAAAAAATGCACTATTGTGCTCGTCATGTCCGTCCGTCCGTCCGTGACTTCACGTTTCCGTCGACGAGAAAATGTCACTCACTGCAGTGAGTACTGAGTTATATTTTTTAACCGTTTTTTCGATCAGTGTATAGAATACCTAGATCCACCTGCTGCTGCAGCTGGTACACGTTACCTTGAGGTCTGCCACCTGCTGCTGCAGCTGGTACACGTTACCTTGAGGTCTGCCACCTGCTGCTGACAAGCTCGGCATGCTTCTCAGTGGCCAGGCGATCAAGGTCAGTCTCCAGGCGCTGCTTGGCGTCTTCCAGCAGCCCACATCGCTGCTCCAGTCCCCGGCAGCGCTCCTTCAAGTCCACAGCCTCCGCCTCCGTGCGGCCTTGCGACGCCTTCGCCTTCGCTAGCCGATCCTGGACGTGGAAAAAATATTATTATACTTTCTTAGTAATATTTTAAATATAAATTTTAATAATATAAAAAAATTATTGTACGTTATTTAATGTTTTAATTAGAAATTTTAGTACCTAATAAAAAAATATTGTAAGTTATTTCATAATTTTTTAATTTTAATAAAGTTTAATTACACATTTTAGTAATATAAAAAAGTTATTGTGCGTTATTTAAAAATGTTTTAAAATAAATAATGTTTCAATTACGAATTTTAATAAATAAATATAAAAAAATTATTTTACGTCATTTATTAATACTTTAATTACAAATTTTAGTGATATAATAAAAGCATATGGACCCAAAACACAATATATAATAGTGAATGCTGTAAATAAATGAATGTTATGTTATGCGAGTTGATTCGTCTTGAATAAAGTTAACCCGCAAGCGCATTTATTCACAACGCAACTTATAGTCCGTGCAAACCATGACAGGTTCTGGTGGTCAGCAAGGGCTGGAAATGGCGCTATGGAATACTTATTGATGACAGCTTCTCGATTCTAGTATCGAATTCCTGTCATTATCTTCTACTGTCTGATTCCCGTCATGATCTTCCCCTCTCAGATTCCGGGAATGATCTTCTACTATCTATTATCCTCCACTATTTACGTAATTCCCGTCAATTCCATCATTTAATGACCACATCTCACAGGACCTGCTGACGAAGCAGTCTCCTAATGACCACATCTCACAGGACCTGCTGACGAAGCAGTCTCCTAATGACCTCATCTCCTGTCTCTTATACACATCTAGATGTGTATAAGAGACAGGACCTTGAGGTCTGCCACCTGCTGCTGCAGCTGGTACACGTTACCTTGAGGTCCGCCACCTGCTGCTGCAGCTGGTACACGTTACCTTGAGGTCCGCCACCTGCTGCTGCAGCTGGTTGATGAAGTTGTCGGCCGCCTTCTTGTCCTCCAGCAGACGGCGCTCAGCGTCGCGGCTCTCGTCCAGGCTGCGGACATGCAAACGTTACGGGCAAGTTCTCTTATAGGCTTATTATAGGTTATATTTTGATTATATTATAGGTTTTATTATAGGTATATTATGGGTTATATTATAGTTTTATTATAGGCTCTCATATAGATTTATTATAGGTTATATTATAGGCTTATTATAGGTCCTTTTATAGGTTTATGTTGTAGGTTTATTATAGGTTATATTACAGGTCAGGGGTCGCACTATCAAAAATATTTGCGATTTCGTGACTTCATCAGCCAATCACTGACCTCGTAACAAGCGAAGTACGCCAATAACAGACGAAAAATTGAAAGCCAATAACAGACGAAAAATTGAAGGCCAATAACAGACGAAAAATTGAAGGCCAATAACAGACGAAAAATTGAAGGCCAATAACAGAC
>NW_025940369.1:81760-94982 GCF_000764305.2 Hyalella azteca
ATTTACCTTGTCTGCAAGGCATTTACCTTGTCTGCAGGGGATTTACCTTGTCTGCAGGGGATTTACCTTGTCTGCAAGGCATTTACCTTGTCTGCAGGGGATTTACCTTGTCTGCAGGGGATTTACCTTGTCTGCAAGGGATTTACCTTGTCTGCAGGCGATTTACCTTGTCTGCAAGGCATTTACCTTGTCTGCAAGGGATTTACCTTGTCTGCAAGGGATTTACCTTGTCTGCAAGGCATTTACCTTGTCTGCAAGGGATTTACCTTGTCTGCAAGGGATTTACCTTGCCTGCAAAGGAATTTCCCTTGTCTGCAAGGGATTTACCTTGTCTGCAAGGGATTTACCTTGTCTGCAAAGCATTTACCTTGTCTGCAAGGCATTTAGGGGATTTACCTGGTCGGCAAGGGATTTACCTGGTCTGCAGGTGAGCTTCCCTCGCGTTGTGATGGTCTTCAAGCTCCGCCAGACGTCGCTCCACCAACGCGATCTCCGCGTTCAGCCCTTCGCGTTCGCGTTCATACTCCGCGACCTGAAAAAAAGCTTTGCACGTTATGTTTGGAGAGCAAATATAACGTTATATATTTATATATTATACATATAACGTTATATATTTTTATATTATATACATAACGTTAAATATTTATATAACGTTATATATGTGCCAAGCACATTCCTTTTGTGAACGTTATCTTATGAATGTTATCTTATCTTTCACGTTAATTGTGTGAAAATTTTCAACATAAACGACGCAAGATTCGCGTCAGGTACAGGCTGGTAAAACATGGAGACACGGTAACTGTACTTCAGAGAAATAAGTGGCATTTGTCCAAATATCGATGCCCTCTTCACCCTTTCGTGGGTCATCCTGACCTAGTATCACCAAGTTTATGACCCATGTGGTCCTTGACCCACCTTTGACTTGAGGCGGGCTGCCTCGTGCCTGGCCGCCTTGTGGCGCTCGTCCTCTGTGGCGATCCTGAGCCTCAGCGCCTCGGCCTCCTGAGCCTTCGCCACACCGTCCGCCTCAGCGGCCTGCATGTCAGGCCTCATTAATGTCGCCAGCACCAAACTGGAGCGGCCAATTACTCGACTAAGTAGTAGATTTATCCAGAAAAAATACCGTACAACCCACCGGTTGTGTCATACCTTACTTAAGGTGATAAGATCCAACCGTCGAGATCATGACAAGGCTATTTAACGCGTGTAGAGCTGTACATCTTAGCTAATACAACAGAAGTAATTATATGAAGCTGAGGCGTATAAAATTCTACGAATTGTGATTAATTTAAGATACTGGGAACGACGATTTACTGTCGTTCATTATTACATTTCTAACCAAAATAATTTTCAAGGGAGAGAAATGAAAGATTTGGTGAAATTTCTCTTTAGGGTTTCTGCAACAAAATTTTTTCGAGGGTAATTTTTTCGGGAATAATTTTTCGAGGGTAGTTTTTAGGGGGTACTTTTTTCGAGGGTAATTTTTCGAGGGTAATTTTATTTCTAGCATATAAACTTATTTCTATTTACCTTGAGTCTATTAGCAGCGTCAGCAGCGGCTCGCTGAGCCTCTTGCTTGAGCAGGTTCAGCTCACGGAGCTGACTCGTGAGACGGGCTATTAGGTCAGCGTTTTTGCTCTCATTCAGCTCCATGTCTGCACCAGACAATACAGACAACAAATTATTAATGTGTGATTAGAATAGTGATATAGCATAATGGTTAATTCAAGTTTAGTTTGACGTCACTATTAAAAAAAGTTAAATTCGAACTTCGAGCGATTCTTCGGGCATTTTGTCAATAAGACATGTATAAAGTTAATATTCTATCTTGTAATTAAAAATTCTTCGACGTAAAATAACATGCGGCCTAGAAGAAAATGTATAACTATCCGTATTATTTTTGCTAACTTGAAATTTTAGTTTCGCGATCATGGAGTTTCTTCTGCAAGTCTTTCTTCTCGTGGTCAAGTCCCTTGACGGCCGCTTGGAAGTCCACCGTCCTCCTCTCCTCCGCGGCCCGAGTGTCCTCCATCAGGCGGGACACCTCCTGCTGCAGCAGCAGCTTCCCGGACTCCACTGAAACACATGGAGTTCCTTATGCTCCATTTGGGACTCCACTGAAACACATGGAGTTACTTATGCTCCATTTGGAACTTATGCTTCATTTGGGACTTATGCTCCATTTGGGACTTATGCTCCATTTGGGACTTATTCTCTATTTGGGACTTGTGCTTCATTTGGGACTTCTGCTTCATTTGGGACTTATTCTCTATTTGGGACTTGTGCTTCATTTGGGACTTATGCTTCATTTGGGACTTTTGCACCATTTGGGACTTATGCTCCATTTGGGACTTATGCTCCATTTGGGACTCCACTGAAACACATGCAGTTCCTTACGCTCCATTTGGGACTTATGCTCCATTTGGGACTCCACTGAAACAAATGGAGTTCTCATGCTCCATTTGGGACTCCACTGGAACGCATGGAGTTACTTATGCTCCATTTGGTCACCCAGCCTCAAGACACTAGACATAAGATCATTTTAAGTAAAAAGTTCGTTTAGGGACACCAACCCAAGGCTATGCTGCAAGCACCACCTTGAACGACGACCAAGCGCTGCCAAAGTGGAAACAGCCCACATTATTTATTCTACGAAGCATTTATGGTGGCGTCTGGTTCAAACGAACTTTGAGGTCACATCACACATAAGATTAATAGATTTAACTAGTTGTAGTCTATAGATAAATAATATAATAATAGTTGTAAGTAGACCTCTGGCTTAGTTAAACTTCGCTGGCATTCCTCTACTCCGCCGTTCACTAGCTCACGTCGTACTTAATACTTAGACCGACTTACTTACACCACACTGTGTTCTCATTCAGTAATTATATTATTTTAAATGGGTCGCATTACTATCCTGTTACAGTCACGATTAAAGTCTCCAGCTACCCTGATACCCTCAGGAATTCTCCAGTATATGACACAAAATAACAGTCAAAATACGATCTCAAAAATAACAGTAAAAAAATGCAATACAACTCGTGAAGCAGAGTTAAACCCTGGAAATATATTCCGCATATCAGAACTCCTTCCCTTCTGAAGATCGCGAAACCAGAACCGCGCAAGTAATTTGCTTTCTTTAGTGAGAAGAGAAAATTCAAGTTTTTACTCCTACTCTTTTACCTTCCCTTCCCCTCAGCTACCCTCTCCCCCATCCCTTCTCCCTTTAGTCCCCCCAGCTACCCTCTTCCCCTTCCTCCCTTCCCTCCAGCTACCCTCATTCCTTCCCTTCCCCCAACTACCCTCTCCACCTCCCCCCTTTCCTTTCAACCTTCCCTTCCCCCCAGCTACCCTCTCCCCCTTCTTCCCTTCCCCCAGCTACCCCCTCCCTCCCTTCCTCTTACCTACCCTCTACCCTTCCCTTCTCCCCAAGCTACCCCCACCCCTCCCCTGCCACCTACCCTCCTTGATCTTGTCCTCGGCCTCCTGGAGGTCGTGCTGGAGTCTGGCGGCGTCCTCCCTGGCCGCGCGGAGGTCCGTCTTGATGGCCAGCAGCTGTCCTTCGTGCTCGCGCCGCTGGTCCTCCTGACGCGCCTGCGCCTCCCGCACGCGCCGCTCCAGCGCGTCCTTCTCAGCGCGCAGCTGCTTCTCATGGCCGGCGCTGAGAAGCAGAGGAATAAGTCAGCGCGCAGCTGCTTCTCATGGCCGGCGCTGAGAAGCAGAGGAATAAGTCAGCGCGCAGCTGCTTCTCATGGCCGGCGCTGAGAAGCAGAGGAATAAGTCAGCGCGCAGCTCCAAGCAGCAAATACCGAGCGCCGTTGAAAGCAGCATAAATTGCTGAGACAAAATATCGCGAGAACCAAATCGTTTAAAAGTAAATATTTTTTACATTGAAAACACGAAACGCACTACACTGAACAACGGCAAAGAATCATAAAATTTATGTCTTAAAAGTCAATACACCGTGAAATTGAATGCATTCTATATTGTTCACTTATCAAGTATACTACACCGCATCTTGAAACATTAATTTTCATGGACCTCATAAGCTCGCCCAAGAGGACCTAATCTGCAGCTCTAAGGTGCCAGACTCTACAAGGAAGATGACAAATTTGGTGAGAATATTAAAAAACAATAATAATTAAATAAACGCGTCATATTGGCCGACGAGTGACTCACTTCCTGCATGTAGCACGGATACGTTTTGTCGGGAAAAACTGAGTCAGGGTGACCCAAACAACGTCATTGGCCTAAGTCAAGGCCACTGACTTGAAAAAAGCCCTGGCTGGTGACAACCAGGGTTACTCAGAGAAGAACATCACTCGCCCGATACTGAGTTATTCATCGCCCATATGGAACTTTATCTCTTCTCGCCTCGCCATCACAAACAACCATCCATACCCCGGCGTGGGGAATTGCCTCCGAAGACCTAAAGATGGTTCCTACCGACCACCTCAAAGGGGGAAAACTACCTTCACATTCGTTCGTCCATGTGATCAACTTGGCAGTGCAAGTTCTTGACAGGCTCGTCGGCTAGAGCCTGTCAAGTGCTTGACAAGCTCGTGCGATTGACAGGCTCGTCGGCTGGAGCCTGTCATCAAGCACTTGACAGGCTAGTCGGCCTTTCTCTTCGCTCGTTCCAGATCACCACGAGGAAAGCTGTTCGTCTGCCCCGATTTGGTCACCTTGTATGCCCTCTCCTAGAGAATGACATCACACCAACCCACACGTTTGGGAAGAAGGCGGAACTCCATTCAGGGAGATTTCCTTCCTCACAGCGGGGACCGCCGTGAATAACAAGGTCTTCACCACATCCGAACAGCAATGAACACTCAGGGTCTGCTCGGTTACGATCGGGCCACTGCAGCAGTCGGATGTCCTAAGCGTTTATGTTTAAAGGTTTACCAAACACCGGCTGCTCTGAGTGCAGAGGCCTCCTCCTGTTTATCCTGCATCTTTTCGCCTCCATCCTTCTCACCGCCTTCTCTGATCTGCCCTATGGAGGCCACGGCTTCTTTGACCTCCTTCCATTACCCTGCTCATCTCCCTCGCCATCCGGCTACCCTCCGCAAGTAAAGCCGTCCCATGTGCGTGCGTGAGTACCGGCGTCACGAGCAATAACAAACACAACATCCCTCGGCAGCTTCGCGATGGTACTGACCTGACAGCATGGAGGTCCTCCCGCAGCTTAGCGATGGTGCTGACCTGACAGCATGGAGGTCCTCCCGCAGCTTAGCGATGGTACTGACCTGACAGCATGGAGGTCCTCACGCAGCTTAGCGATGGTACTGACCTGACAGCATGGAGGTCCTCCCGCAGCTTAGCGATGGTGCTGTGAAGCGTGGCTTCAGACGCCTTGCCAGCTTCAGCCTTGCTGCTGCCGGAGCGACGAAGCTGCTCGACTTGTGCTTCGTACGACGCCAGGTCGCGCTGTAGCTCCTGCACCTTCTCCTCCAGACACGTCACCTCCTGCTGGGCTGTGGGCTGCGTTAGTTGGGACTGTGACACTCATAAACTCCTGCACCTTCTCCTCCAGACACGTCACCTCCTGCTGGGCTGTGGGCTGCGTTAGTTGGGACTGTGACACTCATAAACTCCTGCACCTTCTCCTCCAGACACGTCACCTCCTGCTGGGCTGTGGGCTGCGTTAGTTGGGACTGTGACACTCATAAACTCCTGCACCTTCTCCTCCAGACACGTCACCTCCTGCTGGGCTGTGGGCTGCGTTAGTTGGGACTGTGACACTCATAAACTCCTGCACCTTCTCCTCCAGACACGTCACCTCCTGCTGGGCTGTGGGCTGCGTTAGTTGGGACTGTGACACTCATAAACTCCTGCACCTTCTCCTCCAGACACGTCACCTCCTGCTGGGCTGTGGGCTGCGTTAGTTGGGACTGTGACACTCATAAACTCCTGCACCTTCTCCTCCAGACACGTCACCTCCTGCTGGGCTGTGGGCTGCGTTAGTTGGGACTGTGACACTCATAAACTCCTGCACCTTCTCCTCCAGACACGTCACCTCCTGCTGGGCTGTGGGCTGCGTTAGTTGGGACTGTGACACTCATAAACTCCTGCACCTTCTCCTCCAGACACGTCACCTCCTGCTGGGCTGTGGGCTGCGTTAGTTGGGACTGTGACACTCATAAACTCCTGCACCTTCTCCTCCAGAGGGCATGCCTTCTGCTGCAGGGGGCTGATTTCAATGTAATTTTAAAGTTAAACCATTTACCACCTGCACTTGTACTGCGTCAGAGTGCTGCGGTGGTGCTACATTGTGCTGTACCCGTTGGCCTTACGATGCCACAAGTTCAGATCCATGCAGCGCAGCTATATGGCACCATGACTTAAATACAAAGACCTCTGGCCAACAACAGCGTTAGTCTACATCAAACTCATTTCCATTAACAAACATTTCATTTAAAATAAAAAAAAATTAAGTAAGTCCAATACAAAAAGTGGGCCACAACCCCACACCACACCCAGAAAAACAAATGGGTCATATTTCCCAAAAAATACACATTTTGTGCACGTATTACCATTTTGCCGCGTCAAACTTGGTCACAATGACCCACCCAAAAGCAAATAATGCATCATTATTTGGAAATAATCCCACTTATTCCTATGAGTTCAGCTTGTCCTTCTCACCGATCATGAGCGCCTGCCGCTTGTCCTCCTGGAAGCGGAGGGCGAGGTCGTCCTTCTCCCTGCAGAGTTTGTCCACCTGCCGCTTGAGGTTGGCCACCTCAGCGTCCTTCCGGGCGGCCGCGTCCTCCCTGTCGCTCTGCAGCGAGGGTGGAGAGGGGTGGTGAGGGGTGGTGCGAGTGTGTTTGAATGATCAAATGGTCACAGGCCACATCTGCAGCGCTGAAAATGCTTATGAATTGATATTGCAAGACGGAAAGTGACAAAAAAATTAATTGGAAGAATGAATGACATAAAACGTTGTTGAATGGGTCGTTTCACTCCGAGTTTTTTATAAAATAATATATTAAACGAAACGAAGGTGAGAGAGCGGGTTAAAAAATAGATACTGCCATATGTGATAGAAAAATTACTATGTACTTCTAATGGTAATTTGAAATGGTCAAGTTAGATGGGCTACAGTGATGGTACTCGCATAATGGTTGAATAGTGAATAATTTATATGGTAGGTTGGGCTGCAAATGTGTATGATAGTTGAACTCATGGCTTTGTGTTGACACTTATGCTATAAACTTTATATTGATTAAAGTGAACATCAGAATCACATAATGTTCAGCCAGCTTAATGTTAGCATGGTCAGTGAACGTAGTTCAATGAAGGCTAAACATGCAGCTCGTAGATTAGAAACATTTACTTTTGACTTGAAAATAAAGAGAATATAATATGAGTTTTTTAATTGGGTTTGGAAGCTCTAAGAGAGAAAGAAATGACACCTTACTTGGACACGCCATTAATTGACACCTTATATGACGCGAGACCAAAAATCTCATAATCGAAAATAAAAAAAATTGATGCATTACTAAGCTTATAGAGAACTAGTAATGATATTTTCCATGCTAAAGCTACAATCACTAAAAATATATACATTATAGAAAGTACATCGTTTATTGCATGCTGAAAAACTTTAGGGTTTAATGCTATCATGAAGGCCTGAATGTAGTTCACGTATTCATGTAAATACTGCATGGCAGTTATCAAAAGGCCGGTATGAACAGTAAAACCTAATAAAACATGTATGAATTAACATTTAACCTTAATGCAAAATAGTTGTTGTTGTTATATAATCAATAAAGTTTAACGAAATATATATAGCAGAAAGAGAATTTATCTACAAGAATTCGATAACGAGAAAATAGATGCTAAGTTAAGTGAATAAAAATTTTGAATTTTAAATGCAGAAACTCAATTTTCATACAACGAATAACCAAAGAAAAATTTTTTAGTAATGCAACATTAGATTTGTTGAATAGTACAATTTAATAAAAAATTACTTCAAGCGCATTTATTCAAAGTTTATCCAACAGATATGAGGTAATTTATCAACCTGAATTATCAGTTATTGCAAATATATATTTATTCATAATATAATCAATAATTTTTATTTTAGGTTAAAAAACCATCAAAATTATTAAACACTAAAGAGATGCAGACAAAGAGTAGATTGTAATTACCCAGGACAGCTGCACACAGGAAAATACTTGATTTAAATATACACATCGGTAAAAAATTTATTTAAAACCTTTATATGAAAAAATATTTCACAAAAAATTATTTTTCACCTGTTGGTTATGGAAACTATACAGAACTCAGAAGGCGATTTGATAATATAAGAAGTCTAAAAAAATACAATCTATTGTTGATATAATACAAAAATAAAATCTGTTTTTAATATAATATACATATAAAATTTATTGTTCATATGTACAATATTACACGCAATGCCCGTGGACTATCATTCAATAAGTGGCATAGTAATTATGTACAAATAGAAGCATTAAATCATATCTTCCAGAGCGTTATAATGAGTTCATTTCTGCTTCATAACTTCGCACTTTTCCTCACACAACTCTCATTCATTCTTCTGCTCATACTCCTACCTTCTCCCTCCTCGTACTCCTACCTTCTCCCGCCTGAGCGCCTCATTCTTGTGCTCATACTCCTACCTTCTCCCGCCTGAGCACCTCATTCTTGTGCTCATACTCCTACCTTCTCCCGCCTGAGCACCTCATTCTTGTGCTCATACTCCTACCTTCTCCCGCCTGAGCGCCTCGTTCTTGTGCTCATACTCCTCCTTGAGCGCAGTCATGCTCTTCTTGTGCTCAGTGTTGTGCTCGTCCAGCTGGCGCTCCAGCAGCGACTTCGCCTCGCGCACGCGGTTCAGCTCACCGTCCAGCTCGCGCTGCAGCTTGTTCAGCTGAACCAAATAATCATTATAAACAATTTAATTAACCTAAATTAGACATAAAATAATAAGCTATAATGTACAACACTTAATATTAATATATAAACGTGTCAACTTTGATTGGGCCATGTAGGAGATTTTTAACCACCCGGGCACCTTGCCGAGTTAGACGAGGATTATTTCACAGCTAGTTGTGTGTCTCAATCCCCCAACCCGCTGCTGCAATATTAGTGAACATCACAGCCCTGCCATCTCCCAGCATGCGATCAGGAAAGAATACAGGGTCATCAATATTTAGCGTTACAACTTTGAGTGGTTAGAACTATGAAATGAAACACAATTGTGAATGTTTGAAAATGTATTTATGTAGAATGCGGGAAAGAAGAATCTTGGATCTTTGGAGGCGTTTGTCAACAACTTGAGCAGACAGTTGGAGTTTTTTGACATGCTTGAATGGGGACAACTTTAGGTCCTTAATTCCGAAGAACAGTCGACATGGTTCCATACGACACATTTGACTGTTTTGCGAGTGTACTGATTTTGAAAAAAATTGTAACGCTAAATATTGATGACCCAGTAATTGCCTTCCGAATGTGCACAGATTTTAATTTTTAAGGAGAAGATGTCAGGATTTTATCAGTTGGTTCGAGCGAAAGGAAATTCTGTAGCTAGTAGAAATATTCAGAGATGATTGAATACAAAATATTTTGATTTTAGAAGAAGATTTACAAAAAGATTGGGCTTAACCCTCTACTCTCCGGGAGCATAATTTTCAACTTAAATTATACGTTAACTATTGAGTGTAACAACCTGTGTAAGTTTGTACGCAACAGAGAACATTTTATAGTTGTCGTACGTGGCGGCAACCATCAGTGCAAGTCATTTTGCGCTCACTAGAACGTATCCTTTTTGGGAAGTAGGCGCGTGACAATATTGCTCCGGTTACTCGTGTCAGGCGGTAGAAGATGTGTATAAGAGACAGCAGCTGTCCTTCGTGCTCGCGCCGCTGGTCCTCCTGACGCGCCTGCGCCTCCCGCACGCGCCGCTCCAGCGCGTCCTTCTCAGCGCGCAGCTGCTTCTCATGGCCGGCGCTGAGAAGCAGAGGAATAAGTCAGCGCGCAGCTGCTTCTCATGGCCGGCGCTGAGAAGCAGAGGAATAAGTCAGCGCGCAGCTGCTTCTCATGGCCGGCGCTGAGAAGCAGAGGAATAAGTCAGCGCGCAGCTGCTTCTCATGGCCGGCGCTGAGAAGCAGAGGAATAAGTCAGCGCGCAGCTGCTTCTCATGGCCGGCGCTGAGAAGCAGAGGAATAAGTCAGCGCGCAGCTGCTTCTCATGGCCGGCGCTGAGAAGCAGAGGAATAAGTCAGCGCGCAGCTGCTTCTNTACGGGAGAGAGATACGGGGGATGCGGGAGAGAGATACGGGGGATGCGGGAGAGATACGGGGGATACGGCGGAAAGGTACGGGGAAAGCTACAACACAAAACAAGAGAGCCAGGCAAATAATAAAACGCATACATTGTAATAATGAAAATGAAAAGCTTGCTCACCTCGAGCTCTGCAAGTCGCCTGCTGAGCGCCTCCTTCTCGCCTGTGAGCGCAGTGAGCGTCTTGTCGCGCTCAGTGAGCGCAGCGCTCGCGGCGCTCAGCTCGTCCTCGAGCGCATTGCGTGAGCGCTCGAGAGCAGCGGCGTGAGCGTGCAGCTCGTTGCGCTCAGACAGCGCGTCGTTCAGCTCGAGTTCAGCCTGCGCGTAGAAAACGCTGCGTAAGCTTCAGTTAAACTTTTATATAAAAACGCGCTTATTTTCCATAATATAGAAATAAAAAAACGCTCATTTCTGAGTTACGCCGACTCGAACGAATAAAAAAAATATAACTCAGTACTCACTGCAGTGAGTGACAGAGAGCGCATTTTCTCGTCGACGAAAACGTGAAGTTACGGACGGACAGACGGACAGACAGACGGACATACAGACGGACGGACGGACAGCCAGACGGACAGCCAGACGGACATGGCGAGCACAATACTGCATTTTTTCCATAAATGAAAAAATGCGCTAAAAATAGCTCATTTCTGACTTATGCCGACTCAAACGAAAAGATAACGGTGCAATTTTAACCCACTTTAATCTTTTATTATTTTCAATATTACTGTCATTTTTATATTAAATATATTCATATTCTGTATGTTATATTCTCAACTCTAGGCATCCTAAGCACACCTTTTAATACCTTACGGCCATCGTATTCTGTATGTTATATATTCAACTCTACGTATCCTAACCATTACCTTCTTATACCCTACGGCCATCACTGACCTTCTCCTTCTCAATGGCCACAAGGTTTGTCCTCTCGCCCGCCCTCACGAGGCTGGCCTCCAGGGCGGCCTTGTCCTCGTCCGCGGCGGCCAGGAGGTCCTGTAGGCGCTCGACCTCCGCGCGCAGCTCAGCGCGCTCCGTGGCCGCCGTGGCGCGCTCCGCCTCCAGCAGCGCCGCCTTCTGCTGCAGTGCAGCCTTGTCCTGACCTAGCGAGAGGTTGTACTCCTCAACCTGGGGGAGGAGGGGGGATTAGATTAGATAAGAGGAGGCTTTAGTTGATCGTGTAAAGCTTCACGTTTTAAAGGTTGTATTCCTCAACCTGGGGGAGGAGAGGGGGTTAGATAAGATACGAGATGCTTTAGTTGATCGTGAAAAACTTTACGTTTTAAAGGTTGTATTCCTCAACCTTTACGTTTTAAAGGTTGTATTCCTCAACCAGGGGGAGGGAAGGGGATTTGATCAGTTAATAGACGCTTTAGTTGATCGTGTAAAGCTTCACGTTTTAAAGGTTGTATTCCTCAACCTGGGGGAGGTAACGGGATTAGATCAGCTAAGAGGAGCTTTAGTTTATGGAGTAAAGCTTCACGTTTACGTTGATGGTAAAGATAGTGAGGATCGCGGAACCTGCGGGGTGCCGATATATAAGGCGGTAGGCCGGACGGCCGGGCAGTGAGGTGGTGGACGGCAAGGAGTGAGGACGTCGCCATGTGTTGTGGTGGTGGTGCTATGGTGATGAATGTGTTAGACCGACGCACTAGTAATTTAGACCGACGCACTGGTAAGTAATCACAATAAACCGGACGTGTTGGAGAGAGTTTGGCCGTACAAGACAGATGGACCGGCTGGATTTCTGGGCAACAATCAAAGAGTATGAAAACTCGTTAGCCTCCAACGTATTTGTTTGGGTTACTGCAGCATCGCGGTTGCCTGCAACATTCCGGAGCTGAGCTCTACGTCAGAGCTCAAGATATTAAAGTCAACTGGGGTGACTTCGGCCACCGGGGGTGACTTCGGCCACCGGGGGTGACTTTGGCCACCGGGGGTGACTTCGGCCACCGGGGGTGACTTCGGCCACCCCTACAGCAAACAAAAAACAGCAAAACAAAATAATAAACGTTGGTCAAAGTCACCCCAGTTGACGGTACCAGATTTTGGATGGTATTCGTTATCGACGTTAAAGCATAAGTTTACCAAGGGAACTAATGATATTTTCAGTCCAAATTTCAATGCATACAATAATTAGGAACCCTTTTTGTTTCAGTATATAAAAAAGGGAGGAAACAAACATGCACTTTCCAATAATTAAGAACTGATTGAATATTAATGCAAGCTGGCCCATCGATTACGTGAGGAGCATAAGAGGCAAGTGCATATTATTCTATAGTTTTAAGTTATATTATAAATATTATATTATTTTTTTTGTTATTATATTAGGTGCACGGCACACTTTGTTGAGCGTATGGCGCATAATATGCGAGTGCATATTATTATAAATTACTAAATTATATCAAATATATATTATATTAATACACATATTTTATTAGATATTTATGTTATATTATAGAATTATTATGATATTAGGCGCATGGCGCACCTTATTGAGCGTATGGCGCATAATAGGCGAGTTCATATTATTCTATATTATAAAATTATATAAAAAATATATTACTTTATTATATTATTATACATAAATATTATACCTTATTATTATATCAGGCGCATGGCGCACCTTATTGAGCGTATGGCGCATCTCAGCCTCCTGGCGCTGCGCCACGGCGAGCTGCGTCTCCAGCTCCGTCCTGGTGCGCTCCAGACGGCGCACTTGCTCCATGAGGTCCTCGCGCCCCTCCTCCAGCCGCTCCTCGGACGCCCTCAGCTTCCCTACGCTGTCGCTCAGCAGGGACACCTGCCATATGGAGGGGTTAGGGGGGACACCTGCCATATGGAGGGGTTATGGGGGACACCTGCCATATGGAGGGGTTAGGAGGGGATAGCAGGGACACCTGCCATATGGAGGGGTTAGG
>NW_025940369.1:95651-191795 GCF_000764305.2 Hyalella azteca
CACTCTCACTCCCCTCATCCATCATCACACTCTCACTCCCCTCATCCATCATCACACTCTCACTCCCCTCATCCATCATCACACTCTCATTATCCTCATCCATCATCACACTCTCACTCCCCTCATCCATCATCACGCTCTCACTCCCCTCATCCATCATCACGCTCTCACTCCCCTCATCCATCATCACACTCTCACTCCCCTCATCCATCATCACACTCTCACTCCCCTCATCCATCATCACACTCTCACTCCCCTCATCCATCATCACACTCTCACCCCCTCATACGTCATCACACTCCTGTCTCTTATACACATCTAGATGTGTATAAGAGACAGGAGTGGGGGGAGGAGGGGAAAGAAGGGGGGAGAGAGGAGGGGAGGAGGAAAGAGAGGATATCTGATCCAGAATAAAGGACATCGTACGATTGGGCTGCATGCTAGTGGCCAGCATCGTTCATTACCATAATAACTTTCATTATCCCCTAAGCACAAGCTTCATGGTATAGTACCCAATAAAGTTGTGTCTACAGCCATAGTAAGCCTGAACCCACCGCTCCAACCAATTTATTCTCCATGGAGACAACACTCCATCATGGTCCTACCTCCACACTTGCTCTGACTCTCCACTCAAATAAACCTAACCTAAACTCACTGGTTGCAGCGAGATGTAAAAGCGGGTCACGCTACGTCATCACACTCGTCTGCTGCACGCTACGTCATCACAATCACCTGCTGCTGCACGCTACGTCATCACACTCACCTGCTGCTGCACGCTACGTCATCACACTTACATGCTGCACGCTACGTCATCACACTTACATGCTGCACGCTACGTCATCACACTTACATGCTGCACGCTACGTCATCACACTTACATGCTGCACGCTACGTCATCACACTTACATGCTGCACGCTACGTCATCACACTTACATGCTGCACGCTACGTCATCACACTTACATGCTGCACGCTACGTCATCACACTTACATGCTGCACGCTACGTCATCACACTTACATGCTGCACGCTACGTCATCACACTTACATGCTGCACGCTACGTCATCACACTTACATGCTGCACGCTACGTCATCACACTTACATGCTGCACGCTACGTCATCACACTTACATGCTGCACGCTACGTCATCACACTTACATGCTGCACGCTACGTCATCACACTTACATGCTGCACGCTACGTCATCACACTTACATGCTGCACGCTACGTCATCACACTTACATGCTGCACGCTACGTCATCACACTTACATGCTGCACGCTACGTCATCACACTTACATGCTGCACGCTACGTCATCACACTTACATGCTGCACGCTACGTCATCACACTTACATGCTGCACGCTACGTCATCATACTTACATGCTACACGCTACGTCATCACACTAACCTGCTGCTGCACGCTACGTCATCACACTCACCTGCTGCTTCACGCTAGCCAGCTCGGTGTGGAGCACGGCGATGGTGTGCGCATGCTTGGCGACGTCGTCACGCTCCTTGCAGAACTTAGCGTGCACATGCTGGCGCTCCTCATGCCAGGCGCCACGCTCGGCCTCCAGCTCAGCGACCACGCGCCCGCGCCGCTCACACTCCTCCACGTGCGCCTCACACTGAGGCCACGAGGCCAGTCATTACGTTTAGTGTGATTCATAATAGAGGCAATCATTACCTTCATAGTAATTAATAATAGTGACAATCATTACCTTCACAGTAATAAATAATAGTGGCAATTATTACCTTCACCGTTAATAATAGTATTGATACAATCATCACCTTCATGGTTAATATTGGCACAATCACTACCTTCACAGTTAATATTGACACAATCATTACCTTCACAGTTAATATTGACACAATAATTACCTTCACAGTAATTAATACCAACAGAACCATTACCTTCACAGTAATTAATACCAACACAACCATTACCTTCACAGTAATTAATACCAACACAACCATTACCTTCACAGTAATTAATACCAACAGAACCATTACCTTCACAGTAATTAATACCAACACAACCATTACCTTCACAGTAATTAATACCAACACAACCATTACCTTCACAGTAATTAATACCAACAGAACCATTACCTTCACAGTAATTGATATTTACAAGTTGATAAATTCCAAATCGGCCTCCCAATAATATGTACTGACGCGAATAATTAACAATTCAATTAAACATGAATTATGGCTGAATTACGCTTTAGTATCCTCGTAGTTGTACGACATCTACTGCAGTGTCGTACATTTGTACACACGGCACAAGCATTGCAAGGGTACGGGCGTAGTGCACACATAAAACTATAATTATACACATTATCTATAATAGTATAATACACATTACTATACTATAATATACATTATCTATAATATAGTGTACAACGAATGGGCGGGCCACTCCACCTACACTCAAAAAGCTGAGTCGCCCACTCCCCCCACTCACCTCCCTCTTGAGGGCAGCCTTGGCCCGCTCCAGCGCCTCCTTCTCCCCCTGGAGCGCCTCCAGGTCCTCCAAGACCCTCTCACCTCACTCTTAAGGGCAGCCTTGGCCCGCTCCAGCGCCTCCTTCTCCCCCTGTAGCGCCTCCAGGTCCTCCAAGACCCTCTCACCTCACTCACCTCCCTCTTAAGAGCAGCCTTGGCCCGCTCCAGCGCCTCCTTCTCCCCCTGTAGCGCCTCCAGGTCCTCCAAGACCCTCTCCCCTCACTCACCTCACTCTTAAGAGCAGCCTTGGCCCGCTCCAACGCCTCCTTCTCCCCCTGGAGCGCCTCCAGGTCCTCCAAGACCCTCTCCTTCTCCCTTGCGGTAGCGTCTCTCTCGCGGGCCACGGCCTCCAGCTGCTCGCGCAGCTCCCCGACGCTCGCCTCCAGCGCCACGGCCGTCCCGTCAGCGGCCTCGTATTGCTTGCGCAGCGACCCAAGCTGATCTTTGTGCGACGTCAGCTTCAGCTGTTAAACCGTCAGCAGTGTTAATGCAGTATAATTATGTATATGTATAGCGACGTCAGCTGATCTTTGTGCGATGTCAGCTTCAGCTGTTAAACCGTCAGAAGGATTATTGTAATTAATATAATTAGTGAGATGGAAGCGTCAGCTGTGTCAGCCGTCAGGATAGTTATTATAACTAATATAATTAGTGAGATGTCAGCGTCAGCTCTGTAAAACGTCAGCAGGATTATTGTAATTATGTATAGGTACAGTATAATATATCTAATTTTGCGATGTCAGCTTCAGCAGTTAAAACGGTCATCATAATTATTGTAATTAATATAATTTGTGCGATGTCTGCTTAAGCCGTTAAAACGGTCAGCAAGATTAGTGCAGTATAATTATGTACCTACATATAATATAGTACACATAACCTAAAATAAGCTAGCAACACCTAAAATAGATTGCACTCACTTAATTATTACATTTAATTGATCACAATTATACAATGCATATATTATATTTAGAGGATTATACTTACTTCATCCAAGTATTAAACTAATGATAATTATATAATAGAATTTTTATCCATTAATTATCCTTAAAATTAATCCATATGTATATATATACAGATAATAGATTGCTTATCTTCATATAATCCATATATTATTAATAACGAATTGTGAAATACTCAGTCATAAAGATCACGTAATGTACGAACTGTCTCTACACATGGTATACTGGGGGTACAATTCTTATCCCGCGGCTATACAGGCGGGGGACTATACAAGCGGGGGATAATACCCTTTTGGGGGATAGGGGGACCAGGGGACGGTATCTAGTTCCTAGGGGACAAGCAAAGTCCCCCCGAGGGGAGCAGAAGAGGGGAGCAGAAGAGGGGAGCAGAAGAGGGGAGCTACGTACCTGCAGTTCGTGTATCTGCAGCTGGCGGTCAGCGAGGGCGGAGCGCACGGCGGACACGGTGGACTGCGGCAGGTCGGGGGCCACGGCCCCCCCATCACTGCTGTCCCGGGACAACCTGCACCACATACAACACATTCATACATGACATTCATCCTCACATGCACCACACTCATACACGACATTCATCCTCACATGCAAGATATTCATACACGACATTCATCCTCACATGCACGACATTCATCCTCACATGCACGACATTCATACACGACATTCATCCTCACATGCACGACATTCATACACGACATTCATCCTCACATGCACGATATTCATACACGACATTCATCCTCACACACAACATTTATCCTCGTGAGGGGGCATTTGTCTCACACTTCATAATCTTTTATGCTACACAACAGGACAATATTCTTGCTCATACAAAATATTCATGCTCAAACGCGACATTTATTCGACTTTTGTGTAAGTTCTACAGACAAAATACAACTCAATATACAATAAAATTATTTCAATATTAAAGAATCACAAACCTTCAAGCGAGATAACTTGAATTTAGTGCAAAAATAATGTATGTAACATTACATCCATTGCTGATCAATCTATTTGTACTTATTTCAAAGCTTATCTATTTTTTGCTGTCTTTTCGTCTCGATTGACAAGCTTATGCTGATTACTTCTGCCTTCGTATTTTTTCCTATTCCTAATACCAGTAATCAGTAGAACGCGCGAAAAATTCTCTGATTAGTTACTTTGACCTACATAATAACGCATTATATTCCATTGCCTACATTAGGTCAATCTACAGATATACTGAGCAGCTTGCATAAACTTTAGCTGAAAATCAAAGAGCTTTGATGAAAATTGAAGAGCTTGAATAATATATATAATTATACACTACCAGTCCACATGATATATACTTAAGTGAGCAGCGCGTGGGCACCTGAGCAGCGCGTGGGGGCACCTGAGCAGCGCGTGGGCGCACCTGAGCAGCGCGTGGGCACGCACCTGAGCAGCGCGTGGGGGCACCTGAGCAGCGCGTGGGCACCTGAGCAGCGCGTGGGGGCACCTGAGCAGCGCGTGGGTACCTGAGCAGCGCGTGCGCGTGGGACGGCGCGAGCGCGGCGGTGGCGATGGTGTCAGGGCGCAGAGTGTCTGCGTCGCGCAGGACGCACTGCGCGATGTCCAGCAGGTAGGCCTCGAGGCCACGCACCTTCTGCCTCAGCGCCTCCTGTGCCTCCGCCTCCGTCGCCCCCTCCTCCTGACGGGGGATGTAGAGGTAGAAATTCCCCGATGTAGAGGATAGAAATTCCTCGATGTAGAGCTAAAAATTCTTTGAGAGGTAGAAATTTCCTCCCGATGTAGAGGATAGAAATTGTTTGACAGTTCAAGTTAATGCGAGGCGATAATATTTGTTACAAAATGGTTTATTATTTTGAATTTGTTGTAATTTTAGTTTAGAGGCCACCGGAAGAAATGTACGGAATGCTGAGGTTCGTTGATAATTGTTGCGTGGAGAGCCGGAACGGAGGTACGTATGTGCCACGGTTGAACTATATAAGGTTGACCCACGAGAAGTTCCGTCTTTCAGTTCAACTTTCTTGTTACGTCAGGTAGATCGAGAAACGTAAACAAACCCGTCATTCCCATGCCTGATTGGTCGATTGGTTTGATCGCATTTCGGTGATTGGTTAATGCCCGTGACGTCACTGAGATCAGAGACGTCACAGGCGAACAACGAGCTACATCCGCAAAAATGGGCTTCTGATGGGTCAACCTTATACTAGTTCAACCATGGGTATGTGCAGTGTTAGGATGTGAATATGTAAATATATATGTGAATAGATTCGATGTGGTGGACAAATTGGTATTGTTAGGAGACAAAGGTCTTGTTAGGAAGAAGGGGTCTAATTCTGTAGGCTAATAAGGGGAAAATATTGTAGTCAGAAGGCAAAGGTCTATTAATAATAGGTGAAAATACTCGCGTATATTTACCCTTCCCCTCCCCAGCCCTCACCACCCTCCTGTTAGGTCCAGGATGCATTCACCACCCCTCACCACACTCACCACCCTCCTGTTGAGGTCCAGGATGCATAGCTCCTTATCTCTGAGGGCGGCACTGAGCTCAGAGACCCTGGTGTTGAGGTCAGAGATCTTGTCTCTGAGGTCACGCTTCTCGGCCTCCGTGCGCGCCAGCAACTTCTCGCCCTCCTGCACCCGCGCCCACACGTCCGATGATGACGCCATCACACCGCCATCCTGGGCACCATCATGCACCATCATCATAGTGAGCATCACCATCATAGTGATAGTGAGCATCACCATCATAGTGAGCATCAACATTATAGCGAGCATCACCATCGTAGTGAGCATTAGCGTCATGCATCATTATCATAGCGAGCATCACCATCATGCATCACCATCGTAGTGAGCATCACCATCATAGTGAGCACTATTAATTCAGAAGACAATAGTGTGCACTATTGCCTCACAAGACAATAGTGAGCACTAATACCTCACAAGACTATATTACCTCACTATAATCTCACAAGACAATAGTGAGCACTATTACCTCACAAGACAACAGTGAGCACTAATACCTCACAAGACTATATTACCTCACTATAATCTCACAAGACAATAGTGAGCACTATTACCTCACAAGACAACAGTGAGCAGATGTGTTGACAACGATATTCCAGTAAAATGTACATGATGAACTACTCCAATTGCACTATGACTACCAGCCGGAATCGATAATTGTCATGTAATCCTAGAATCAATCCTAGAATACCTATAGAATTCTTAATATGAATAAAACCAATGCATGCTAATTCATTCGATATTCTTTCGCATTCTAAATAGAAGTTCATCAACTTGCTTCTTAGAACTCGTAATCCAAAATACCACTGATGCTATGAAATACGTATTTTCTAAACCAAGTTGAATGCGTGAACTCGAAATCTAAAATAGAACTTAGTAAATCAATTATTTATATTCTATATAAAATTCCTGGAGTTGAATGTATGAACTAAATTCGATATAACACTGAAACTATACTCATTTATATACTATAAAAAATTCATAAAATTGACTGGTCAACTCGTAATCCTAAATATAATTTAACATAGTAATTACGTGTATGACAGCACAGGCGTGGCCAATGGAGGAGCTGTAGCGCGCGAGGTCAAGTGCGAGGTCACTGAGGTCACGGCGCGTGAGTGACCTGACCTCAGCGAGGGCGCGACGGAGGGCGCCGGTCTGCCGACGGAGGCTGAGGGCCTTCTGGTGCCCCGCTACTGACGCGCGGCCGAGGATCTGGAGGAGGGAAGTAAACGTGGAGTTCTTGAGTAAATGTTAGCTAAATAATAGCTCTAATAATTAGCTCTAATAATTTAATTAGCTAAATAATAGCTCTAATAAATAGCTCTATTAATTTTTAATAAAGATAAAGTGCCCCGCTACCGACGCGCCACCGAGGATCTGGAGGGGGGAAGTAAACGTAGAGTTAATTAAGTATAGATTTAATATTTAATAATTTCAATAAAGATATTAAGTAAGGGTTTAATGGCTTTAATAATTAAAAAAAAATAAACTTCCCGGCCACAGATGCGAGACCTAGAATCTGGACGTGGGAAGTAAACGTGGAGTTCTTGAGTAAAGGTTTAATGGCTTTGATAATTTCAGTGGATATTAAGTAAGGGCTTAATGGCTATAATAATTTAAAAAATAAAGTTCCCCGCTACCGACGCGCCACCTAGAATCTGGGCGGTGGAAGTAAACGTAGAGTTCTCAATTACAGGTTTAATCCTTAATAATTTTAATAAAGATATTAGGTAAGGGTTTAATGACTTAAATAATTAAAAAAAAATAAAGTTACCGGCCAGGGCTTCCCTAGGGCAAGCTAGATTCCCCTAACAAAATTCGAAGTAAATTCGTCAGCTTCTGCGGAAGTCTCGCTACAGTTGGATTAAGTTATCCTGGGTCTGCTAGACCACCCGATCGAAATCAGCGACTAGTCAGAATCTCCTTGCCGACTTTAGATTCTCCTGGGAGTATGACAAGAGTTGGCTCGGCCAAGTCTACCGAGCCTGCAAACTGCCCATGCAAGGGATGCACTTCAAGCCTCGAGCACCGGGAGGAAGACGTCTTAGTGTTCATGGGCGAGTTTGCCCAGTACCTGCATGACTACAAGAATCCAGTGCCCGTATGCGTATACGCATACGGCGCGACGCACGTTCATATTCGTTTTTATTCGTTTGCATTCGTATTCCATTGCTTAAATTTATGATTTAGGCTATTAACTGGAAATTTAAAGTTGCACTTTTTCTTCTTAATACTTTACTAATGCAAATCATGTGCATATGTACAATTCGAATTTAACGTACATATGTACAATATGTACAATTCATACATATGTACAATTCGGCCATAGAAACTATGATTTAGGAGTGTGGCACATGTTGTAAATCATTGCCAGATACCAGGTTTTGTACGGATGGGGAGGATTTCTTTCACATAGGCAGGCTCGGCCAGAGCTGCCCCGGATACGGATACGAGCCTAATACGTGCCGCCCAGCGGCCGCCAGAGAAGGGACCAAACTCTCGCAGCTGTCTGACATGGGGGCGGAAAGTTGACCAAAAAGCCGACATAGAGAAGGTGATTTACGCGCTCCCAGAGTCTTAGGCGCTACCTATTATAGAGACGGAATCTTTCTAATTTTTTAGGGTCAAAACAAAAGTAGATTCATAAAAAGGGTAGATAGATAATCAAGGTAGATTGCTAACTAAGCTAGAATCCTAGAGAGAGTAAATTGATAACCAAGGTAGATTGCTAACCAAAATAGATCGCTAACCAATTAGGCAGATTAATTGCTAACCAAGGTAGATTGCTAATAAAGGTAGATTGCTAACCAAGGTAGATTGCTAACCAAGGTAGATCGCTTACCAAGGTAGATCGTTAACCAAGGTAGATTGCTAACCAAGGTAGATCGCTAACCAAGGTAGATTGCTGACAAAAGTAGACTGCTAACCAGGCATGCAGTTTATAAATAAGAAGCGACAGCGCAGGGACGACAAGCCGGCGACGCAGCAAACTACAGGGCAGGTAATTGCCGGGCAAATAACTGGACTGCGCGGCACGCAAATAACTATGTGTGTCACACGCAGTGTCTGGGTGTGTCACACGCAGTGTGTCTGTGTGTGTCACACGCAGTGTGTCTGTGTGTGTCACAAGCAGTGTGTCTGTGTGTGTCACACGCAGTGTGTCTGTGTGTGTCACACGCAGTGTGTCTGTGTGTGTCACACGCAGTGTGTCTGTGTGTGTCACAAGCAGTGTGTCTGTGTGTGTCACAAGCAGTGTGTCTGTGTATGTCACAAGCAGTGTGTCTGTGTATGTCACAAGCAGTGTGTCTGTGTGTGTCACAAGCAGTGTGTCTGTGTATGTCACACGCAGTGTGTTTGTGTGTCGCACGCAGTGTATCTGTATGTGTAACACGCAGTGTGTGTCACAAGCAGTGTGTCTCCATTTGTAACACGCAATGTGTGTGTCATTTTCAGTGTGTCTGTAACGAGAGAAGCAGCGCCAATAATTACACTCTTCAGAGCCCTCGTGGTCCCCAATCTTGAGTACTGCTGCCAGCTTTGGGCACTGCTCAAGGCGGACGCTTCGCGGAAACTGGAGTCAGTCCAGCGGACCTCCACGTACAGGATCAGCGGTATGAGGGAACTTGAGCTGAATTGCTGGGACAGACTGAAACACTTGGGACTGTACTCACTGAAGAGGAGAAGAGAGAGATACATCATATTGTACACTTGGAAGATGATAATCGGACAGGCTCCAAACTTTGAAAGTTAGACCTCCAAAATAGTGGCATATTACAACGAAAGGAGGGGAGACAGTGTAGGTTCCCCCATTCAATAACCGTGCTCCGTCCAGAGTACAGACTCTTAGCGACGGATCACTGTCCGTGATAGGACCGAGGCTCTTTAATGCCTTGCCAAAAGCGCTGAGAGCAGGGTAGTTTACCCTTGCGACTCTCAAGAAACGACTGGACAAGTGGTTGAGAAAGATCCTGGATTGTCCAGTTAAGGGAAACTTCCCTCAGCAAGTGACAAGCAACAGCATCTTGCATCAGCTGGCCAAATGGAGGGCAAATAGACGGAAAACGTTCAACATTTTATCCCGGACCCGAGGGACTTGCCTATCGACGACTCGGAGACGGAGGAGGACGAAGGCGGCGCATCAGCGTGCCCGTGGACTACAAAGTCTCAAACTCATCATAAGGTCACAAGGTTATGTGTAACACGCAGTGTGTCTGTGTGCGTCACACCCAGTGTATGTGTGTCACACGCAGTGTATGTGTGTCACACGTAGTGTGTGTGTGTGTCACACGCAGTGTGTGTGTGTGTCACACGCAGTGTATGTGTGTCACAGTGTGTCTGTATGTGTGTCACATGCAGAGATCATCATAGTATCACACGATATGTACGTGCATCAGCACACGCAGTGTACGTGCATCAGCACACCCAGTGTACGTGCAGCACACAGTGTACGTGTCTCGGTATACTATCATCGCCTCATCATCACCATGTTTTCCACGTTCAGAAGGCATGATATGAGCCGAGATTATCTGGATTAGAGGCGGCAGTAATAATCTTAATAAACTAATAGCGTGGACGGCACATCAGAGTTAATGGAAGGTTTCTTTTTCCCGCGAGGTCGTTCGTCATCGCACTGCGCAACAAATCCTGACATATTCTACGACACCACAACACGAGGCTCCTCTCATTTGTGGTTACGGGGAATACGGGGAGGTTATTCCTCTTGTGACAGCTTCCTTATCATCCTAGTGCAACAGGGATATTAGTTTGCATTGAGGTTATTCCTGTTGCGGGGAGCTAGGTTAGGTTAGGTATTCCTGTTGCGGGGAGAGATGCCTTCCCCTTCCTGTTGCAACGGGGACATTAGTCTGGGGGAAGGTTATTCCTGCTGCGGGGAGGTTAGGTTAGGTCCTGTTGCGGGGAAAGCTGCATTCCCATTCCTGTTGCAACGAGAACGTTATTCTGGGGGGAGTTTATTCCTGTTGTGGGGAGAGCTGCATTCCCCTTCCTGTTGCAACGGGGACATTAGACAGCGGGAAGGCTTTTCCTGTTGCGGGGAAAGCTGCATTCCCCTTCCTGTTGCAACGGGGACATTAGACAGCGGGAAGGTTATTCCTGTTGCGGGGAGAGGTTACTTTCCTATTGCAAGTTCAACAAAAATATTCGGAGGTTGCTTGTTTCATTCCGGCTTCGCGTCATTCGCTTTCATGAACATTTTATTACAATATCAAACAAAATAATTGTTCTACGATAAGGTGTGGAGATTATTGGTGCGGTTTCTTGCTGACTTCATTGGATAGTTAGACAATTACAGTGAATGTCGTTCGAGAGTAATATCAGACCTATTTATCAAGATCTATGTGGAATGCTCCACCGTTATTAATATCGAGATCTGAACCTAACCTCTATCTAATGGAAATACATGAAATTTGAAATCAATAATAATGGTTGGTAAAGATCTTCAGAATAGGTCTGTCGACAACGCAAGTATTAATACGACAGTTACTGAACAAAATCGGACACTCCCAACAAAATTCACGCAGGATTACATAGTAAATAAATTGCAGTGAAATGAATCTCAATTAAATTAACCACAACCCATCGGTCACAGGATATTGTGTTATTTGAAGGAAGGGAAAAAATATACGTCGGCAACTATAAAGCAATAGAAATTAATTTTACATCACGAAAAGGATGATATATGGCAAACAAATGAAGATTTTTATTCAAATTTTATCACTCTTTTCTAGAAAGATTTAAAAGTCCTCCAACAACCTGGCCCACTGACTACAGTAGCGATAGTTACTTAGGTAAAAAAAACTGTTCTTTCATCAACACTGGGAAAAGATAATGCAATCTTTTAAATATTTCAATATAATATCAACATTGATATAAACGAAACATCCTTCCCAAGCGTAAGTAATAAACAGCGCCATAGGTCAGTTTGAACGTCTTCCCTCTCACGAATGAGACTCCGGAACAAATGAAAGTCCCCGGACGAATGAAAGTCTCCGAAACGAATGAAAGTCTCCGAAACGAATGAAAGTCTCTGAAACGAATGAAGGTCTCCGGAACGAATGAAAGTCTACGAAACGAATGAAAGTCTCCGGAACGAATGAAAGTCTACGAAACGAATGAACCCTATCAAAATTTGGCGAGCCTGGCGAGCCTGAATTAGGAACCGCCTAGGACTCGGACCGAACGTAAATCAGCTTCTCTATGTCCGCTTTTTGGTCTACATTCCGATCCCCGATTCAGACAGCTACCAGAGCCTGGTGAGGGGACTGAGGGGATTCTGCCAACTCTTGCCCTACTCTCAGGAGACCATAAAGTCGGCCAGGAGGTTCAGACTAGACGCTGATTGCGATCAGTTGGCCAACTCACCCAGAATAACTTTGCGCCGAGTGTAGTGACTATTCGGCCGAAGCCTAGGCGGTCCCCGAATTTTGTTAGGGAAAGTCTCTGAAACGAATGAAGGTCTCCGGAACGAATGAAAGTCTACGAAACGAATGAAAGTCTCCGGAACGAATGAAAGTCTCCGAAACGAATAAAGTCTCCGGAACCAATGAAAGTCTCCGGAACGAATGAAAGTCTCCGGAACCAATGAAAGTCTCCGGAACGAATGAAAGTCTCCGGAACCAATGAAAGTCTCCGGAACGAATGAAAGTCTCCGGAACCAATGGAAGTCTCCGGAACCAATGAAAGTCTCCGGAACGAATGGAAGTCTCCGGAACCAATGAAAGTCTCCGGAACCAATGAAAGTCTCCGGAACAAATGAAAGTTTCCGGAATGAATCAAAGTCTACGGTATGAATGTCTGTGTGGAGCCTGCGGTGTCAGAGCCGCCATAGGGGCGCCTCACGGCCCGATTTAGCAGGACGGCCGAGCACAAAGGAATAATGACAATAATTAGACGGCGAGCAATATAACCTGACGGTGGCATGCAGGATGGCAATTCCTGGTCCCCAGTATACTTAATTGTTATTTTAAGAAATTTATTTACCGCAACGCATGCCATGTTTCATCAATTGCTGCTGAGAAGGCTCTTGTTTTCGTTGTTGATTTATGATTGTACGTCAAATTATTACTGACCATAGGATCGTGTCATTTTTATTTAGATATAAATTAAAAAAATTTATCCCAGGAGACATCTATAAATTACTCTATTCCATCAAAAATGCCACAATCAACGAAAATCCTTTAAAATGAAATAATTTTCACACCAAAGTACATCTCGAAGCCATAAAAAGAGACAGAATTTTAACCGCGCAGGTGCCAAATTTAGGCCTGAAGAAACCAGAACACGCAAGTGCAACATCAACGAACAGCTAAATATCCCCGACATGTTCTCTCGTGCTGCCGAGCATGCCAAACCAGTGTCTTTGTTATTCTCTCGCACGACTGCCAAATCTCACCTTAGCCGTATCAGCTTGAAACAGTTTGCGTCTATAGTGTGTCATATCCATCTGTCCAGGAAACGTTTTTTTGCGAATATGCCGAATATAACCTTATTCGTGCCACTTTGACACAGGTTTTGTTTAGTGTGTTATATCTATATGGCCCTCAGATTGTCCAGGAAACGTTTCGAGTTTTTTGCGAATATGCCAAATCTCACCGGCCAAGGCCAGCCTTTGAGATTCGTAAAATAAGAGTTGGCAGACGCAGCAAGCTTGACACATGCGCCAGAGGAACTGGCATAGCGTGTTGCTACATCACTGATGCGGAAGAGCAAACACGCAACGCTAGTCGTACAATTAATGATTTCCGCGTCCACATTCATAAGCGATATTGATTGTATAACATAAATAACGGTAGTTTAACTCACAAAAAATAAATGTTGGTTTTCAAAGAACATAAGTCTAATGATTTCTAATACATACATCACTGAAACTGTGTGTCTTAAATGGAACAAGATAAAAAATGAGTTAAAGGATATTTTGATCAACAGTTCAGTATTATTGTGGGTTTTCTTGGAAAACGAAGCCTATACCAGCTCATTCAAAGGTTGTTAGGAAGAAAATCCCGTAGAGTTAATGAGCTTTCAGATGCAACAGTCCACGGATTTTGAGACCAGCATTCAACTATCTCCGAGGACCAGCCAGTTTGACTCTACAATTTTCAGGAAGCAATTCACGACACGGAAGCGCCATCAACTTGTCATTGTGACACATAATAAAATTATACTTTACTAACAGGAAATGAGTTGAGCAAATGGAGCGAGGGAGGATAACTGTCGCAGGAATACGTTATTAACTATTAAAAATTGTTTCTATAATAGCAATTTTCACAGAAATGAATAGTTCTGACCGTGCGCGGAAATCCTACACAGGTTAACAGCAATAACTATTGACAATCGGAGCAAGAAACACAGTTTAATTTTCATCTCAATGTCAAAAATAACAATTGAAAAATTTCGCACAATATATTAATACTTACAATTAACTACCGTTGAATCTTCTTGATAATTCTTGAAAAATATTTAAAACTCTACATCGACATATCAATTGAGATTGTTATGAGTGCAAATCTGAACCTTAACTTAAGAAATCTCATACAAGCATGAGGCTGAAATTAATGCTTATTAAGGAGAACTTGTTATCATTTAAAGGTTGTTAGGAAGTAAACCTTAGTCGTGTCGCTAGACACGACTAAGGTTGTAATCAATATATGGGTTATTATCTGATCAAATAATCTGCCCCAACATGACCATAATTACACGAGTACAACGTCAGGGCCTATAGTTTAAAAAAAAAGTTAAGAGATCGTAAGTTCATCAGCCAATCATTGACGGCCTTTCAAGCCACTCTTTTAAAAACAGTTAAGAGATCGTAAGTTCATCAGCCAATCATTGACGGCCTTTCAAGCAAAATCCACCAATCATAGACAAGAAAATAGAGCGTAAGTACTTACGTTCACATAGCGAGCTTTGAAAGTATCCACCAATCATAGACAAGAAAATAGAGCGTAAGTACTTACGTTCACTTAGCGAGTTTAGAAAGTATGGCCCTTGGTCAATATATGAGTATAAGTAATACCAAGTGAGTAACCCACGCATTACTCACCTAAGAGGATATAGTCACCAGTCACGTCTCGTCATTAGCAACTCAAGAGTAATCCTTGGTCATTCCGATCTTTGCAACGGACAATTCCGTGCAAAAAGTTTGCGAGTAGGGAAATATATATTACGGCTGCTATATAACTTGTTATTGGTGAAGCAATGCGGCATTTGACTGGAACGATATAAATATGAGCACGAGGCGATGGCGCTTGATTTCAGTGAATAGTTTTCACAAAAATACAATGGTTAAGAATGGGAATGTAGGAATAAAAGTAATATACGTAAAAGGAAGACGAAAAATACGGCTATGTTGGAACCTAAATTACAGAACACGGACTGTGAAGATACGGTAATGCCGTATAGACAACAACTGAACTCTGAGCAATGAACTTAATTTTCACGGCAACCCTCAGTATCAGTGGAAGTATGCGCCTGATACTGTTAAGTCTGACTCGACGCTGCACAAACGAAAATAAATGTTTTCAATACTTTAACTATCAACTAATCTGCCATTAATTAAACGTTTCATTAAGGTTTTCAATTGAATTCGTAAAATATTTTTAATTAAAAACAAACTTCCAGCATTTAATTAAATTTATATAGTGATGTGCTTATTACATGTAAAGTTGATTTAAGACAAATATATGGATTTAAATGAACCTCGAGAAGCAGGAGATAAATTTCAGTCAGAGGGCGTCTGAGCACAAGACGCACACCTCGTCACGATGGCGGCGGCGCAAGCACTGAGGGTCGCGTGACAGCGCACCGCTTATATAGGCGAGGCTTGGGGCCGGGATACGAGGCCGCCGGATCAAAGGAGGGAGGAATAGAGGGATGAAGGCATTCATTTAAATGGAGGGAGAGGGAAGACCCGAGGAGTGGAGGGATGAAGGCATTCATTTAAATGGAGGGAGAGGGAAGACCCGAGGAGTGGAGGGATGAAGGCATTCATTTGAATGGAGGGAGAGGGAAGACCAGAGGAGTGGAGGGATGAAGGCATTCATTTAAATGGAGGGAGAGGGAAGACCCGAGGAGTGGAGGGATGAAGGCATTCATTTAAATGGAGGGAGAGGGAAGACCCGAGGAGTGGAGGGATGAAGGCATTCATTTGAATGGAGGGAGAGGGAAGACCAGAGGAGTGGAGGGATGAAGGCATTCATTTGAATGGAGGGAGAGGGAAGACCAGAGGAGTGGAGGGATGAAGGCATTCATTTAAATGGAGGGAGAGGGAAGACCCGAGGAGTGGAGGGATGAAGGCATTCATTTAAATGGAGGGAGAGGGAAGACCCGAGGAGTGGAGGGATCATCACAGTCCAAGTAACACGTCATCACAGTCCAAGTAACACGTCATCACAGTCCAAGTAACACGCCATCACAGTCCAAGTAACACATAACAGCCCAAGTAACACGTCATCACCGTCCAAGTAACACGTCATCACAGTCCAAGTAACACGTCATCACAAGTAACACATCATCACAAGTAACACGTCATCACAATTAACAGGTATGACGTCTTCATCACACTCAGTCACGCACGGTCAGCGGCGCGCTTTTGATGCCCTCATCACAGTCTGCGGCTTAACTCTTCATTTTTATATTCACGTCAAGTTCATAATTCATTACCCAGGCCTACAATCTGGCAAGGAAGTTTCATCAGAAATTTACTTAAATTAATTAAATGCAGTGCGATTACCTGGCATCAGGAAATCCTGCATAGTCTGTAACTTGCTTGTTATGAGTCACCGCGTCGCATCGTCATCACACTACATTATTTTAGTCTGTACAGTTATTGAAATTTTTGCTACCTTTTTAAAGATCCTGGTCAAAATGTCCTTAAGGGGAGCGTCTGCCCCAAACTTTATCTCGGTTATTTACAGACGGATCACTCCGAAACTTTATTCACGTACAGTGGGAGGAAATAAATATTCGTACACTTGAAAAATCGTATTTTAATGTACGTAAGTACACAAACTTAATTGCATTGTTTTTTGTTGCATTGAGATTTAATTTCTTTTGATAGTATTTTTGAATACTATGCGTCTCTATACATAATTTAAATCACTTTTCCTGTTAAGTTTGGGTACTTACGTACATTAAAATACGATTTTTCAAGTGTACGAATATTTATTTCCCCCCACTGTATGTAAAACCGAATTCTAAGACTTTTTCGTTCGTGTAAATTTTTCGAAAAAATTAAAGAAAACGTGAAATTCTTAGAAAACTGCCAAAAAGGGGGTACTGTAGAAATCTATCTTCTCCTAGGATTTTCAAGCTACAATATCGAAACGCATATCATTCGATGCACAAAGACCATTTCTATACAATTGTTTATACGTTTTTTGGAATTTTCATTTTTGTGGGTGTGGGATCATTTTTCGTAAAATTTTCAAAATTTTTCAATTTGTATGGTTTTTTTTCATCTTTGGGCAGAATATATCCAAACTATAACGAAATCAGAAAAAAGCATACACAATATGGTAGATCTTTTCTTTGCAAGTCGAACGGTATATCTCTCATTGCTGTAGCTTCAAAACTCTAAAAGATAGGTTTGCAGTGACAATAAGTGTGAATGTTCAGTAAAGCGCGACACGTCCCGAGCGCCTCGAAATAGGCATTCAAAGTGGCAAGGATGAAAGACTAGACGTTACTGGAGCTTAAATTCAGTCAAGGATGGTGGGAACGACTGCATGAACACCATCCCGCACGACAGCAGCCGGGTAACTAAAGAGCAGCGACTTCAGACAGTCTATTTATGTGCTCGACAGCGAATTTTCGCCTATCTTAAATGTGAAAAAACGTCACCACCCCTAACCCTTTCGTGATCAGTCGTGAACGCAAAAATCAACGTACAGAGATGGTTTTGGTACTGTTAGATGCGTCAAAATGCAAGCTTTAAGATGAGTATAAAAACCGGGAGAGTCAAAATTTTTGATTTGGGGGCAGACGCTCCCCTTAAAAATCTCGCATGGTGATGAAAAATTCCCTAGAAAAATGATTTTCCAGAACCGAAAATTATTTGATCGCCGGTCTGATGAGAAGGAAATTTGTGTTAAATATACGAGCGAGATACGAGTCGTGGTGCGCTCGTAGTGCGAGATACGAGACGTGTTGCGCGAGCAGTGCGAGATACGAGACGTGTTGCGCGAGCAGTGCGAGATACGAGACGTGGTGCGCTCTCAGTGCGAGATACGAGACGTGGTGCGCTCGTAGTGCGAGATACGAGACGTGGTGCGCTCGTAGTGCGAGATACGAGACGTGGTGCGCTCGTAGTGCGAGATACGAGACGTGGTGCGCTCGTAGTGCGAGATACGAGACGTGGTGCGCTCGTAGTGCGAGATACGAGACGTGGTGCGCTCGTAGTGCGAGATACGAGACGTGGTGCGCTCGCAGTGCGAGATACGAGACGTGGTGCGCTCGTAGTGTGCGAGATACGAGACGTGGTGCGCGAGCAGTGCGAGATACGAGACGTGGTGCACTCGCAGTGCGGGACACGAGACGTGGTGCGCTCGTAGTGCGAGATACGAGACGTGGTGCGCTCGTAGTGCGAGATGCGAGACGTGGTGCGCTCGCAGTGCGAGATACGAGACGTGGTGCGCTCGTAGTGCGGGACACGAGACGTGGTGCGCTCGTAGTGCGAGATACGAGACGTGGTGCGCTCGTAGTGCGAGATGCGAGACGTGGTGCGCTCGCAGTGCGAGATACGAGACGTGGTGCGCTCGTAGTGCGAGATACGAGACGTGGTGCGCTCGTAGTGTGAGATACGAGACGTGATTTACCACGAGACGTAGTAAATCCCAATACGTTTATTTACTGTACCGCTGCAACCTATAGCAAACCCTATTTACTGCAACCACTGCAATTGCTCCACGAAATGATCTGCAGTCATTCAAAGATCTTCTTGGTTATGGAATAGTTAATAAGTTAATTCCCAGCGCAGCCATAAAGACATTCATGCGACATTTACGGTAGGTACTTGAGTGAAACTCTTGTGTGACTTGCTTTCTTTGATCCAGAAGTTACTGCTACAAGAGAAACGTAAAATGGTACATGCCTCTCCAAAACCAGGTGGAAACACTCATGCACCTAAAGTTGAATTTCTGCATGATAGAACTGTGTCTGAGTTGATCCTGTCAAACTTCGTCTCAACTAAGGCAATGCAAAATGCCTTAGTTGAAACATGGCCAATGCAAAGTGAACTAAATTTGAGGTAAAATTGAAACTGACTTCCTTCAGCAGGAGCCCGACCCTTGGAACAACATTGAACTACACTGCATCAGTTGTCAGGAAGTGCAGAAGCTGAAAATTGTAAATGATGCAGCTGAACGCGGTATTTCTTTGTTTACAAACTTCTACTCCGAGTTGACTAACCAAGAGGTACAAAAACAGTACCTGCTTCAGGTCGTCGAACGTAATTGCCAGCAGTTTCCTGTGTCCAAGACATCAGTTATTATTTATAAACTTTCAAGTGACTAAACCGACTTTACTTTATTACTGTGTAGCGAGTCGATGGCAGTAGTGCACTGTAGCATTTCGCTTTAGTACATTGAATAATATTTAGTATACCTACACTGTTAAGAATTTCATTGAAACTTTTACAGTGATTGATTCAAGCTTCATTTGTAAAACTCAACATTCGTTGAGCAATCAATAAAAGATCAATAAAAGAAGTAGAATTAATTATTAAATTGTGTCAGTTGAACAAATCTGGAACAGGAGACTAGAAATCCGAAACTATTTTTCTGGTTGGCATCCTAGGCCACATGCCCATCATTGATAACGAGACGCATTGACGATTTTGGGGACTAGTGTGCATCTTCGCAATACATACATTGTTAGAAAAATTACCGTTAACGGTATAACCGGCGATTCAGTGGCCGGTCGGCAAGTGAAAAGAAACACCGTGTCACCGTTTTTATTATAATTTAACACTAGAAATCCGTAAAACATCTGATAAAAACGGCGAAAGAGTTTATTTTCACGCAGGGCGACAGGCCACTAGAAGGCCAGTGAGACCCTTTTTCACCGTTTTGAGCGCATTTTCTCATTTATGGAAAAAACGCACTATTGTGCTCGCCATGTCCGTTTGTCTGTCCGTCTGTCTGTCCGTCTGTCTGTCCGTCTGTCCGATACCTCAAGTTTTCGTCGACGAGAAAATGCGCTCTCTGTCACTCACTGCAGTGAGTACTGAGTTATATTTTTTCTAACAGTGTGGGGAATGGTGGCTGCTCGTGAGGCTACGTCATGATTGCCAGTCAATAAGATGAACAATCAAAATGACAATGATTGAGTAATATTTCAATTTTAAATAAAGAAAGTGCGGAGCAGTGACCCCATAATGAAGAAATGTGTCAGACACGCGAAACATTTCAGCTCATGTAGAACGCGTGCAATCTCCCCAAACCCCGGCAAAGTAGACCTCCCCCCACTAGCCTCTAGTCCTCTCCCTATAACCAAGTATTTATACGTATTATCAGAGCCTCATTATATTTTATATAAATATTATTATAGAGCCTCTGGTATATATTATTATATACCAGAATCTCGTCTTATTTTATATAGAATATTATTGTAGAATTTCTGGTATATATATCATTATATACCAGAACATCATTACATTTTATATATATTAGTATAGAACCGCTGGTAAATATGATTACATACCAGAACCTCATATTATTTTATATAGAATATTATTATAGAACCTATGGTAGCCGTAGATATCATTATATACCAGAACCTCTTTCATTTCAACCACTCAGAAGAAACCAGAACCTCTTTCATTTCAACCACTCAGAAGAATGAATGGCTCATATTTTCCAAATAATGACGCACTTTTTACTTGTAGCACAGACGCGTCGTCCTATTGCCGGGCAAAACTGGGAAACTGGGTCAGGATGTCCTGCACAATGGCAAGAGGTGCATCTCTAATTGGACAATGTGTCTCAACTTTTTTGAGTGGAGCATTCATTCCCAACCCATTAATTGCGTTGCATACTTCAATTGGCCTGCTAATACGGCAAATGTAAGAGAATGCCAAAATATCGTATTCATACATCGTATTCATACATCGTATTCATACATCGTATTCATACATCGTATTCATACATCGTATTCATACATCGTATTCATACATCGTAATCATACATCGTATTCATAAATCGTATTCACACATCGCATTCATACATCGTAATCATACATCGTATTCATACATTATATTCACACATCATATTCATACATGGTATTCACACATCATTTTCATACAAGGTATTCACACATCATATTCATACATGGTATTCACACATCATATTCATACATGGTATTCACACACCGCATTCACACATCGTATTCTGATATCAAATTCATCCATGGTATTTACACATCGTATGTACACGTCATTGTATGAATATGACACGTTCTACATCACTCGCACCGAATGCGTGAGGTATGCGGTAGACATCGACCGAGGGGAGAGGGGGTGAGATCCCGAGGGGAGGGGGAGGAGAGGGGGCATGGCTGTAGAGGGGAAAAAATATTTTATGACGGAAAAGTCGGAGGGCAAAAGTGAGGTGATAGAGTAAAGGGAAGAGATTAAAATTAAATAAAGAATACAAAGCGAGATAATGGTAAGGGTTAGAGTAGCAGACTACAGGGGAAGGTAAGATGGCGGGGGTAGAGGGTGGTAGGGGGAGAGGGGGGTGAGGATCTACAGCAGGGATGCGTTGCCATGGCGACGGCGTCGGCGTCTGTAGCTACAACGCTCGCCGCAGCCAAGACAGATATAGCCGGGCCAGCCAAGCAGCCAAGACAGATATAGACGGGCCAGCCAAGCAGCCAAGACAGATATAGACGGGCCAGCCAAGCAGCCAAGACAGATATAGACCTGTCTCTTATACACATCTAGATGTGTATAAGAGACAGGTTATTGACTGTAGCGATAATTTTTGTTCTTTCTTCTTTGCTGTAGCGAATCATGATGAAAATTTAAGGCTTGATAATTAAACACAAATTTAGCAAGCTATACAGGATAATGACGTAACTATGATACAATATTACCATGAAAATGTTCTTCTTTTAAATAAAACAAGTTTCAACTTCATAACGTTCCTAGTTTTTTATTTATTAACAAATTAAAAGGGTTACTTAATTCTGGTTCACCCTGTATATACAGTATTTATTTATATACGATATTGATATATAGAAGATATATATCTATATACCGTTAATATTTAAAAACAGTATATCTCGATATATATTGTATAAATCTATAGACGGTATATACCTATACACGGTATACCATATAAGCAGCTTATACTGAAGATCAGTGTTATTATGCTGAGCTTCCTCCTTGCTTTTCAAGTAAAACAACATACATTAGTTAACTTAAATGAACTTACTTTTGTACAAGTTGGAACATTTTGGTACTAGTCAAGTTTAACTGCGGAAAACAATGCGAACAATTCCGACCTGATCTGATGTGAAGTACAACACGGAACATACAAAAATACAAAATACAAATGAAGTGATCAGTGCAGTGACAGGGAAAAAGGTGAGGAACAATATTTAAAGATATAGAAAATAATATATGAAGATATAATAAATAATATATGAAGATATAATAAAGAATATCATAGAAATGAGCAGTGAATGCTAAAAACTCTAAGAGAAATAAGCGAGACATTGTCCAAATTTTAATGCATTTTTTGCCGTTGACCCATTCTGACCCATTTTGACCCGGAAAAGGGCATACGAGCGCCATGCCCGATTTTTGCTTTTGCTGTGGGTACGAGTCACTATTTTGGACATTTTGCCTCATCATTTCCTGAGTGAGGTTGTCAGCAATGGAACTTTCTTATAAATGAGAGTGAAGAGAATCGCGTTACTGAAACTATTACTAAAACACGTGAAAAACGAATAAAATGATGAATAAAAAATAAAAAAACACCTAAAAAATAAAAAAAAAACATTAAAAATATAAAAATAAAAAAGATAGTAAAACGCGTAAAAAAAGCACGTAAAACACACAAAAAAAAACTTTCATGACTTTGAATTAGAAGGGCAGGCAGTTAACAGTCATTGAGAACGAAAGCCAAGTGAAGTGTAGAAATATAAATTTCATATTAGCCTTAGCATTAATATGATTTAGATATCATTTTTTCATTAATATATATTATCTAAGTTAAGATCTCAACCTGAACCGAGCACGCAACCCCAACCTTCATAGCCCCACTGCGAGAGGCTCATAGCCCCAACCCCTACCTTCGGGATTATTATTAATAATCCCCTAATTACTGATCCCCTAATTACTGATCCCCTAATTACTGATCCCCTAATTACTGATCCCCTAATTACTGATCCCCTAATTACTGATCCCCTAATTATTGATCCCCTAATTACTGATCCCCTAATTACTGATCCCCTAATTATTGANAATGAATACCTTGAAATAAAAAGAATGAATACCTTGAAATAAAAAGAATGAATACCTTGAAATAAAAAGAATGAATACCTTGAAATAAAAAGAATGAATACCTTGAAATAAAAAGAATGAATACCTTGAAATAAAAAGAATGAATACCTTGAAATAAAAAGAATGAATACCTTGAAATAAAAAGAATGAATACCTTGAAATAAAAAGAATGAATACCTTGAAATAAAAAGCATGAATACCTTGAAATAAATGAATACCTTGAAATAAAAAGAATGAATACCTTGAAATAATGATGAATACCTTGAATAAATGAATACCCTGAAATAAAAAGTAATATATTAAATGAATACCTTGGCCTCTTGCTTCCACTGCGCCTCCCGCTGAGTGAAGTGCAGCTGCATCTGCTGCAGCTGCTGTCTGGTGAGCTCTGCGTCACGCTGCAGCTGCTCTGCACCTGCCACCTGACTGCCTGCCACCTGCTGCACCTGCAACACCTGCTCCTCCAGCTCCTGCCGTCTGCAGGTCCAACCAACAACATTAATGCTAAATGATATTTTATGTCTATAATAGTGTAGTATGTCTATTTTATGTCTTTAGTATGTCTATATTATGTCTATTTTATGTCAATAGTATGTCAATAGCAGAATTATGTCTCTAGTATGTCTATACCGTATTATGTCAATACTATTATCATGTCTTTAGTATGCCTATATTATGACGATTTCATGCCTATATTCTGTCTGTAGTATGTCGATTTTATGTATATAGTATGTAAATAGCAGAATTATATCTCTAGTATGTCTATATGTCAATAGTAGTATTATGTCTTTAGTATGTCTATATTATGACGATTTCATGCCTATATTCTGTTTGTAGTATGTAGATTTTATGTCAATAATATTATAGCATGTTTATTTTATGTCCATAGTATGTCTATATACTGCCTATATTATGTCAATAGTGGGTCTATATTATGTATTTTATACGTATATGGTCTATATTATATTCTTATTATTATATGTATGTATTTTGTATATTCTAGGTATAATATATTACGTATTATATGTGCATATATTAGTAGGTCTATATAATACCTAAATATTCACGTTTATTTGATCTGAGCAACAATGAGACAGTCGAGATCTGAGTACAGTCTCAGATCTCGACAGCAACCTGATCTGGGACCATCTTGTTCGTAGTCCAAACTTGTCGAGACGTTTGTCAGTCGAGACGTTTGTCAGTCGAGACGTTTGTCAGTCGAGACGTTTGTCAGTTGCGACGTTTGTCAGTTGCGACGTTTGTCAGTTGAGACGTTTGTCAGTCGAGACGTTTGTCAGTTGAGACGTTTGTCAGTCGAGACGTTTGTCAGTTCCGACGTTTGTCAGTCGAGACGTTTGTCAGTTCCGACGCTTGTCAGTCGAGACGTTTGTTAGTTGCGACGTTTGTCAGTTGCGACGTTTGTCAGTCGAGACGTTTGTCAGTCGAGACGTTTGTCAGTTCCGACGTTTGTCAGTCGAGACGTTTGTTAGTTGAGACGTTTGTCAGTTGAGACGTTTGTTAGTTGAGACGTTTGTCAGTCGAGACGTTCATCAGTCGAGACGTTCATCAGTCGACACGTTCATCAGTCGAGACGTTCATCAGTCGACACGTTCATCAGTCGAGACGTTCATCAGTCGAGATGTTCATCAGTCGAGATGTTCATCAGTCGAGATGTTCATCAGTCGAGACGTTCATCAGTCGAGACGTTCGTGAGTTGAGACATGAACTAGCATGCACTTTATACTTCAGCACAATAATCAATAAATGTGCGCTGACTTTTTTCGTTCAGCTTTGAGAGCGTCGTTGGCGAGCTGCAGCTGGAAGTGGTGCTGCATGTGTGCAGCGTGCAGCTTGTCCTGCAGCTCTGACAGCGCAGAGTTCAGCTCATCACTCTGCTGCTCTGCGCTCACTCTGCGCTCAGCGGCCTCCTCTGCGCGCCTGTCGCTCTCACGCACCCGCGCGCGATACTGGCGCACCTGTAATACGGGCGCGTCATTAATACGGCAATACTGGCGCACCTGTAATACGGGCGCGTCATTAATACGGCAATACTGGCGCACCTGTAATACGGCCACGTCGTTAATACGGCGATACTGGCGCACCTGTAATACGGCCACGTCGTTAATACGGCAATACTGGCGCACCTGTAATACGGTCACGTCGTTAATACGGCGTGACAAGTAATACGGTGACGTCATTAATACGGCCAGTAATACGGTAGCATCCTTAATACGGCATGACAATTAATACGGCAAGGCAAGCAATGCGGTAACTTCATTAATACGGCATGACAAGTGATAGGGCGTGACAAGTAATTCGGTGTCAGTCTTAATACGGCATGATAAGTAATACGGTAACATCATTAATGAAGCATGACTGGTAATACGGTGTCATCCTTAATAGGATAACAATATTTCTACTCTAGCATAATCAATACTGTAAAAAAAATATACTGCAAAGTAAGTAATACGGTAACATCATTAATATTGCATGACAAGTACTATGGCATGATAAGTAATACGGCATACATTTGATAAGGTATAAAAAATAATGTGGTATCATAATTGGTACCGGAATAAACTTCTGAATACGGTAGAAAGATTATTAAACATTATAAAGAACAACAAAAAATAAACAAATTTCCATATCCGTTGCCAAGACGTGCCTCGCAATTACAATAAATTTCTAGATTTTTCAGAACAGCTGTTACTTTCAGAATGAATATTTCATCTCATTTATTCAATTTTATCCGCAATACAGACGAGGGAGCTATTAAAATTCATCAACAAACTTAAAACCAAATGTTAAAATACATCAAAAAAATAAAAACCAATGACCAAATTTGAATTTATTATATTTTTTTCGATGGATACGTGAATTTTAATTATAAATAAAGAAATTTGGTTCGTTTCATAACTTATGTCATTGGACGTTCTGAGTAGTGCTTTCATACACGACATTCGTGTGTATATACACTTCATTCATGTCTATGAGTGCCGCCACCACTCACGACTCACCACTCCTCTTGCCACTCAGCTTGTTGATGAGTGCCACCACCACTCACCACTCACCTTGCCACTCAGCTTGTTGATGAGTGTCGACACCACTCACCACTCACCTTGCCACTCAGCTTGTTGATGAGTGTCGACACCACTCACCACTCATCTTGCCACTCAGCTTGTTGATGAGTGTCGACACCACTCACTACTCATCTTGCCACTCAGCTTGTTGATGAGTGTCACCACCACTCACCACTCACCTTGCCACTCAGCTTGTTGATGAGTGTTGACTGGCTGGCGTTGAGCTGCTGCAGGCGTTGCTCTCGTGAGTGGAGCTCCTGCCACTCGCTGCCCACCTGCAACACGAGGTACCACTCACTCATGAAGAATATAAGCTGCTACTCATATGACAGTTTATTTCTTATATATTATCTATATATTTGTTATATATAGTCTATATATCTATATATTTTAGTCAACAACAGCCTTTTGTTGTGGACCGAAAAAGCCTTAACAAAATTTACGAAATGAAACCATTAAAAAATTCGGCATCGAATACGATAAACATGCTCGCCACACAACAGACACGCACGCCACGCACCAAACACGCACCACGATCACATTTCAGCCACGCACCAGCCGTGTGGCAGGGCCTCGTACTGGTGCGTGACGACACGCACCACGTGACGACACGCACGCACCTGCGTAGCGTGCGGTGGTTGTCATTCGTGAGAATCCCAAATATTTCTACAAATATGCCCGGTCAAAGGCCAAAATCAGAGTCTCAGTGGGGCCTCTGAAAAATAACAGTGTCCTTGTCGGAGACGACCAGGGCATGTGCGAACTTCTGGGAGCGCAGTTTGAAAAAAGTATTCAACGAACCCCGATACTCAAGACACGGGAACGAAATTGGAGTCATTCAAGAACTTCCAGGGGAGCGGGAGCTAATGAACATTGAGTTGGAAACACCGGATCTAGAGAGGAGTATCCAAGAATTATCGACGTACTCGGCTCCCGGGCCAGATGGGGTCCCTGCTGTGTTATTGAAGATATCTGTCGGTGCACTAAAAGTCCCTCTGACTTTGCTTTGGAAAATATCATTGAGAGTAGGAAACGTTCCTAGTGACCTAAAATTAGGGCTAATAACCCTAATCCACAAAGGAGGTGCGAGAGATAAACCCCCAAATTACAGGCCGGATACATTAACATCACACGTAATCAAAGTATTTGAGAAGGTTGTTGCCAGAAGGTTGGTGCAGTACATGGAAGACGCTGACCTTTTCAACAGAAGGCAACACGGTTTTAGACGAAATCGTTCCTGTTTATCTCAGTTACTGGAGCATCACCACCAAATCCTGGCCATGCTGGAGGAGGGGGCCGGGGTGGACGTAGTGTATTTGGACTTCGCGAAAGCGTTTGACAAAGTCGACCATGTAGTGCTCTTCAGAAAATTAAGAATGCTGGGAGTCGGAGGTGAATTGATGGCACGGATCCACAGCTTCCTAACAGAAAGACTACAAGCTGTAGTTGTAGGAGGCTCGAGATCGAGTGAGGCTATGGTGAAGAGTGGAGTACCACATGGGACGGTACTCGGCCCAATCCTCTTCCTTATTCACATCGCCGACATAGATGTGGCTGTGAACCACGCCTCTGCATCGTCATTTGCATACGGTACCAGGATACTAATGACCATAACGAACAGGAGGGACTGCGAGAGGTTGCAAGAAGACCTCTCTGCAATATATGACTGAGCCCTAGTGAACAACATGCAGTTCAACGGACCAAGTTTGAGGTTCTGAGACACAGGTAGCGGAAGAGCTGGTATGGAGCACCGCTACGTAGCACCTGGCAACTCGGAAATCGAAGAGAAGCGACTTGTTCGCGATCTAGGAGTGTTGATGAATACTCAGGTCAATTTTGCTGATCAAGTAACGGCAATAACCACAAGAGGTAGGCGACAGATGGAGTGGATCTGGCGGACGTTCAGAACAAGAGAAGCGGAACCGATGATTTTAACTCTTTAGAGCCCTTGTACAGGGTCATCAATATTTAGTGTTACATTGTTTTTTCAAAATCAATACGTACACTCTCAAAACAATCAAATGTGTCGTATGGAACCATGTCGAATGTTCTCCGGAAGGACCTAAAGTTGTCCCCATTCAAGCATGTCAAAAAACACCAACTGTCTGCTCAAGTTGTTGACAAACGCCTCCAAAGATCCAAGATTCTTCTTTCCAGCATTCATGATGGCAAGTTGCCAAACCTCGATTTCAGTGATGAGAAGATATTCAATGTTGAACACCACTTCAACTCCCAAAATGATCGAATTTGGTCGAAGAATGGGACGAAGGATCCCGTGTGGTGACTAGGAAGCAATGCCAGGCCTCAGTGATGGTCTGGGCAGCCGTAACAGAGTCTTCAAGGAGTCCCCTCTTTTTTGTTGACAAAGGGGTGAAATTGAATCAGAAGAACTATCGAGATGCCATCCTTGTTGGTGCATTGTTGCGCTGGGCACGAAAGCACTTCAAAAAACGCCCTTGGTCGTTCCAGCAGGACTCTGCACCATCCCATGGGGCCAAATCGACTCAGGAGCGCCTGTCCGAGAATGTTCCCACTTCATTACCAAAGATGAATGGCCCTCATCGTCACCCGATCTGAATCCTCTGGATTTTGGGATCTGGTCATACCTTGAGAGCAAGGTCTCGACCGTTCACCATAGCAGTTTGGACGCCCTAGAGGTCAAACTGCTGAAGAGTGGGCCAAAATCCCGCAGAGTGTCATTCGTGACTCATGTAAGGCTTTCTCTAAGCGTCTACAACTCGTTATTGATGCAGATGGTGGATATATTGAATGACATTGTGGGAATTGTATCTCTGAACCTCTGCCTACATAAATACATTTTCAAACATACACAATTGTGTTTCATTTCATAGTTCTAACCACTCAAAGTTGTAACGCTAAATATTGATGACCCTGTGATACCAATTCTTGAATACTGCTGCCAGCTCTAGACCCCGTTCACACTCGGCGCAATACGGCAACTGGAAGGTGTCCAGCAAACCTTCACTTTCAGGATCAGAGGGTTGGAAAAGTTGAACTACAGGGAGAGGTTACAGCGACTGAGTCTGTACTCACTGCAGAGGAGACGGGAGAGGTATGTCATTCTGTACACATGGAAGATGATAACCGGAATGGTGCCAAACTTCGAGAGCGAGATCTTCAAGGACACACCATAACGAAAGAAGGGAGAGACTGTGCAAGATTCCCCCATTACTTAACAAATCCGCTGTCAGATTTCAATCCCTGCGAGAAGGATCACTCTCCGTGGCAGGACCAAGGCTGTTCAACGCCCTACCAAGGGATCTAAGAGAGGAGGAGTTCACCCTGGAGACCTTCAAAAGACAACTGGACGTGTTCCTGAGCACAATCCCAGATCGACCTCCCCTGCAACACTACCAGCGGCGAGAAGCAAGCAACAGCATCGTGCATCAGGTGGCCCAAATGAGGGCGGATGAACTATAATCAGAGGCGGCGATCCATCGTGGCCTGGGACTGCTGTGTCNGTACTGGTGCGTGGCGGCGCACACCACACACGCACGCCACGCACCACACACGCACGCCACGCACCTGCCGCGTGAGGGCCTCGTACTGGTGCGTAGCGGCGCTCTGCTCGGCCCGGGACGCGGCCACGAGGCCCTCCAGCCGCCCCACCTCCTGCTGCAGGTGCCGCGTCTCCTCCTGCAACACAGAATATCTATCAATAACTTTCCCTTCAATAAAATAACTGTTAATATAATCTTTACCTACTTTAATTTATATAATTCAATATATATAATCTTTAACAACTTTACCGATTTTAATTTCTTTAATATAAAAATTGTGACACGTGTTACTGCCTGCAACGGCAAGTTGCTAAGTGGGTCATCCAGACCCACCCTTTTCTCTCAGTCTAAGCTTCCTGCAGTGACAGAGTTGTCAGAGTAGATTGTAAGCTGAGTAACTCAGGATTAAAAAGTGCTCTGAAATGAGGAGCAGAGTGCATCAATCAAATGCAGAGTCTCACCTCCAGAGTGCAGAGTCTCACCTCCAGAGTGCAGAGTCTCACCTCCAGAGTGCAGCTGTCTCTTATACACATCTAGATGTGTATAAGAGACAGGCTCAGAGTCGTCCAGAGTGCAGAGTCTCACCGCCAGAGTGCAGAGTCTCACCGCCAGAGTGCAGAGTCTCACCGCCAGAGTGCAGAGTCTGTCTCTTATACACATCTAGATGTGTATAAGAGACAGCATCAGACCATCGTATTAATGATGGTCACGGCAACCATCAGACCATCGTATTAATGATGGTCACGGCAACCATCAGACCATCGTATTAATGATGGTCACGGCAACCATCAAACCATCGTATTAATGATGGTCACAGCAACCATCAGACCATCGTATTAATGATGGTCACGGCAATCATCAGACCATCGTATTAATGATGGTCACGGCAATCATCAGACCATCGTATTAATGATGGTCACGGCAATCATCAGACCATCGTATTAATGTTAGTCAAGCCGACATTGTTTACTGTCGAAACCTTTTATCGGGCCATAGTTTTACTAATGCCTTTTATTGTTTTAACACGTTGACTCCGATTGCTTCATCTTGTAATATTTGTTTCATTTTTTGTATTATTATGAAACAGGGTTGCCAGACGGTATTTTTCCGGACAAATTCCGCAATTTAGTTTTTTTCAATTGCGTTGGCTGGCTAAAATTTATGATAGGGCTACTTCCTAATTAAATTTAAAAGCTGCAAAGAAAGAAAAATGGAATTTTACACCGGAACCTACAAATATACTAGTATATATTAAGTTATAGGCCTTTTTGGCCTTTTTTGTTCGCGGACTTGGCCGTTTTTTAGGCCATCTGGCTACCCTGAATTATGTACAACTAAGTGTCGGAGAAATACGCTTCGTGGCCAATATCTATACATTTATTGTTGTTAATAGCACATTCAATAAACTCACCAGTAAAAATAGAGCTTCAAAAGTACACCCATTCATGAAGATATAAATTTTATACATAATCCGTAGTAACGGAGTGTACAAAATCCTATTAGCTAACAAAAAATATATATTGTGCCGGACATGCTTATTAATGAGAACGTCTCACAGACCGAACACATGTCTTCTACTTAGAAGATCTCTCCAGAGCAAACCTAATGAGCTAATGAGCAGATACTAATGAGACAAGCGACCCCCAGCCCCTAACCCCCCGGCACCTGGTGAGGGGGCCATGGCGGGGGCGCACGTCCCCCAGGGAGCGCGTCCTGAACACTGCGGCGCTGGGGGAGGACAAAGAGGCAGGGGAGGGGGCGGCGTCCCCCCTACGGCGGTGGGGGGACATGGACGACACCCTGGGGGGGAGGAGGGAGGAGAGAGGGGGTGAGGGTGAGGGAGGTGAGGGTAAGGGGGGTGAAGGTCTCCAGCACTTCAGATTTTAGGAATGATTTACGATTAAAACCTAATTTTAAATCCTATTCATGATACATACGTATAGAATAGGAGAAAAATTTTACGTTCTCGTTATTAAAGAAAATAAATTCAGTAGAAACCAATTTAAAAATTAAGTTGAGTAAGAGAAAAAATTAGTATTTTAACAGAAAAAAATAGTTAAAATACCAAGATTTTTTACAGCTTACAAATAAAAATAATGAACTCAAATAATCTATTTGATGGAAATATATATAATAGAGGGGGGACTGCATAATAACATTATGGACACAGGCATGAGGTTAGACCAAAAGGGAAGAATGAATTAAGAAGTGAAGACTATCCCTAAAAATATATAATATAGGTACAGGTACGAAACATTGTATGAAACACATAAAAAATACGTGGAAATATATTAAAAATATAACTCAGTACTCACTGCAGTGAGTGACAGAGAGCGCATTTTCACGTCGACGAAAACGTGAAGTCACGGACGGACAGACGGACGGACGGATGGACGGACGGACGGACGGACATGACGAGCACAATAGCGCCTTTTTTCATAAATGAGAAAATGCGCTAAAAATCACGATGTATATGTCGGCGGAGAATAGAACTGCTGAGGAAGATATATGACAAATTAACTAACCTTCTGTTGTAACCCCGGTGGGGTGTGGGGTCTAGCCCCCGGTGGGGTGAGGGGTCTAGCAGGGATGAGGTAAGGATGCTACGGAGTCGGGATGACACGGGTTCACCATCACGCACCAGCAGCGACAGATCGCCATCACCACCACGCACCACAGAGCTTAAGTGCTGTAAAAGCAACTTGTTATTAGAGTGATTATTATCCTTATTGTTATGTAGTGCGGTTATTAATAGTTCTTTCTTTTAGCAGTTTCACATATTATTAGCTACGTATACCCCTTAAGTAGCATTTACACCTTTTATAGGAGCGTCACCTTTAACTACTTACAACTGTTATAGCAGACACTCCTGATACTTGTTACACCTGCTAGTATACGATACATAATCATGATAACATTAAAATAATGTTTAACAAGCTATACGTATATTTTGTACGTCTTGCAATATAGCTAGAAATGATGGCACGGAACGTACACAGTATCAATAATATGTATAAATAACTATAGCAAAGTTGGCACATTGTTAAATAAGTTTGCTGTACTTTGTCGAGCACGCGTCAAACTACATGATTCAATTCACGATCATTAATAATTTACCTAATAATCCCTTGAGAAGTAAATCTATCCGGAAATACGCACAAAAAAACTATAATAACGTCCAGTTGGGCGCCACGTGTTGTGACGGCAGAGAGCGACGCGTGTGCTCACTGGACGCCGGCGCACGCGGCACTGAGTGCCAGGTCATCTCGCTAAAGATTTTACGAAGAAATATGACCTGAGACAAGAGATCAGCGCGACGCCGGTAATGGCGTCGTTGCCACGGCAACACGACTAGCGTCGTCCGCGATGTCAATTTGAGATTTAATAGGCTTGTCAAGTTTGGGATGAATGAGTCAGGGGGAAAAATTGATTTGTGTGGTCGATCAATAAGTTTGGATTTGATGTGAATTAAAAACTTGGACTGATACTGATCCGGATTTGTGATCTAAGATGGAACGTTTATTGCTGACGCTACATATATAAAGGACTTTGAAATATTATACGAATATATTGAAAGTCTTTGCAGATGGTGAGGCAACGAACATCAGTAAGAATTACAACCAAACAGCATTAATGAATTGTCGATTAATTCGTTTCCGTAACCCAAAGTGAATTCACTGTTGCGAATTAAAAAATTTTTCATGAGCTCGACGCAACGTAGCAATAAGCGTACACTTCAATAAACAATCATAATACTCGTATATACACTTCTGAATTATATAAGCAAAACTTTTGAATTATAAAAGCAATACTTCTTAATTATATAAGCAAAATTTCTGAATTATATAAGCGACATTTTCGAACTATATAAGCAAATTTCAAAGCAGCTACGAAGCACGGAGTATCTTGAACTTTCCTCCGTGCAGGTTATATGAAGCGCAATACAATCACTGCTGCTACCATTCACATGCTGCTCACTTCCCAACTTCTGTACATAATAATTTTGATATTTATTTGTATTTGTTTCTTATTGCGTCAAGTTCTGTACATCATAATTTCGACATTTATATGTATCTGTCGTGTATTGCGTAAAGTTCTGTACATAATAATATCGTAATATATTTGTATTTATTGCCTATTACGTCAAGTTCTGTACATCAAAATTTCGACATTTATTTGTATTTGTTATGTATTGCGTCAATTTTTCGTCCCGCTTCAAGGAACTACTGCAAAAAAATGAGGAAACTTCGTCCATATATCGATCCATTTGTGGCGCATTTTCTCATTTATGAAAAAAAACGCTGTTGTACTCGTCATGTCCGTCCGTCTGTCTGTCCGTCCGTGACTTCACGTTTTCGTCGACGAGAACTCTGTCACTCACTGCAGTGATTACAGGGTTATATTTTTTGCTCTTGAGTGAGTCATCCTAATCTACAGTTTGACACGCCGTATAAGCAAGTGCTTCGTCCGCTCTTTGCTTGAGCTGCGAATAGGTTATAAGTGTGTGATTATTTTGACAGTTTGACCCAATTATTTACATGAGTGTGGTTGGGGCTTGACGCGTGCAATGCGTGCATGTCAGGGCGCTGTGGCCATCGTAGGATAAGGCAGGACGAGCGGAGCATGCGCGTCATTACGATGCATTATCCGTGCCAGGCTTAGCTCTTCATAACAAACTTACATGTACTGCGGCACAAATGTAATTATATCAGTACAATATACCGAGTAAACAGAGAAGGTTCGTAACTAACATGTACTGCGGCACAAATGTGATTATCTTAGTACAATATACCTGTCTCTTATACACATCTAGATGTGTATAAGAGACAGCCCAATCTTAATGTGAACGTAACGTTACAAAANGGTGCAGGGATGTATGGCAACACTCGCTAGAGCAGGGAGGTATGGCAACACGCGGTGGTGCAGGGATGTATGGCAACACTCGCTTGAGCAGGGAGGTATGGCAACAGGCGGTGGGGCAGGGAGGTATGGCAACACTCGCTAGAGCAGGAAGGTATGGCAACACTCGCTTGAGCAGGGAGGTATGGCAACACTCGCTTGGGCAGGGAGGTATGGCAACACTCGCTAGAGCATGAAGGTATGGCAACACCTCAGAGGAATGGCCCGTCAATCTGCCCTATTGAGTCCCAAAGTCAATACCGCAACAAAAGAAGCTTTGCTGCTCGGGGTATTGCCTAGCCGGAGCCACAGAGCAACACCATCATGAGAACCAAAGGCGGGGTATCGGTGGCCGGCGTAATGATATTCAGTGGCCGTAAATACGAAGTCAATCACTTAATTACTTTAAAGTAGCAGCCACTGAAAGCGCAGTGATGGTTAGGTAACAATCGTCCACACGCTAATCCAGCGCCAAGTCTTTCCAGTCTCGGGGAATGTATAAGATTAAATTGTAATCTCTAGTTTAACTTCTATGAATTAAAAATGCAAATCTACTTTTCGTGACTATTTAAAATTAAAAGAATGACGATGGAAATGTAATACCTTGGCATCTCTGCACAACTGGGCAGCTATATCCTTATCAGAGACCACGCCCTTCTGCAGCAGAGCCTGTTTGCTCTGCAGGACCACCGACTGATGACCTGAAGGCTTCGTTATCACCTTCTTCAGGAGGGCGTCCGTGGAGGAGCGTATGGCTTCAATCAGAAGACTATTACCTTTGATGCCTCGTCTTAGTTTCTTGGGGGACGCGTAACTACAGTTTCCTTCGCCTCCATCTTCCGCGCAACGCTTCAGCTTCTCGAATTTGTGGCGCATCTGCCGAACTCCTGGTGTTGTTCCAACAATATTTTGGTAGTGGCATTTCTTGCCGACTTCGGGTAAGTCAATCGAAGAAATTTTCTTTGGCGTCGATCTCTCGGAGATGCTCGAGAATTTCGGCTCACGTGTAGGATTATTCGACATTTCAGCTGAATTATGGGAGGCGATAAGAACTTCTGATGCATCATAAGGAGTTGTAGGCGTAGGAATCAAACTCTTAGTCTCTGTAGCGGTTTTTAATGAATATTCTTTCATTGCTGGAAGCCGTGACAATTTTTTCGTCCCATGTGATGGGCAGTAAATGGAGACTATATCAGATGACTTGCAGAACAAAGGGGTTCTATTAATCCTTTCGTTTTTTAATAACCCTGTTGATTTTACAGGATAAGTTTTCATTGCGGACTTTTGGCATGTTAGAGATTCTTCAGATACACAAGGCAGGGTCGAACTGGAACTTGGCGAGCATACATCAACTTTAAATTCATTACCAAACGGAACAGCGTAACCTGCCTTTCCAACATCCAGGTTTTCCAGAGAGGCGTCAGAGCCAATAAAATGGGGCAGAGAACATGAAATAAGCTCGCTCAACTCTTCGGACACTGCTTTCGGAAAAACATCTAGAGTTTCTTCTAACATCAAACCCATTTCTTCTTCGTGAATACAAATTTTATTCAATTCTTTCTCAGCTGGGTTTTCAGCCGTTATGATTCTAAATGAGTCAAAAGATGGTGCAAGTTCCATGTTTGACGTTGGGTTATTCTCGTCAGTAGAATCGTGCTTCGGCGTAACATCAGTTCCGGAATGCCAACACGATCCTGGTAGCGTATTACGCAGATTTATTCCGTGACTAGCGATGCTAGAGCCTACAATCGATTTTGGTTGAAGCTTGGAGATAGAATTAGCAGGTATCGAAATAATGGTTGCTGCATATGGTCTTGATTGAATCGCATTGAGAGACTCGCGAGATCCGGAATCCGTCTCGGGAATTGACAATCTTGGTTGAGTCTCAGTGTGAGACTCACCAGATCCTGAATTTATCGCGGGAGTTGATGGTTTTGGTTGAATCTCAGTGTGAGACTCACCAGATCCTGAATTTATCGCGGGAGTTGATAGTCTTGGTTGAATCTCAGTGTGAGACTCACCAGATCCTGAATTTATCGCGGGAATTGATGATCTTGGTTGAGCCTTACTTGGATATTCGTCGGGTATCGCTGATATGGCTGTAGAGGCTAACGTGGGTCGAATTTCAGTGAGAAATTCAGAAGATCGTGAATTAGCGCGGCGAGGCGATGAGCCTGATTGAAAATCATTTAAAAATTGGCCTGAAATAGAGATATTGAAGGGAGGAGGTGATATCGCTTTAATTTCATTGAGAGATTTTCGCAATCCTGGATTAAAATGAAGAGCAGAAGATACAGTCTGAATCTCACGAAGAGAATCGCCTGATCTAGGAACATGGGCGGGAGTGGGCGATCTCGGCAGAATCTCATGCAGAGACCCGCGTGATCTGGAAATATAAGCAAATGGTGGCAATCTCGGCTGAATATCGTCAAAAGATTCGCCTAATTTGTATGTTCTGTTTCGTGTAGATTCAGTTGCTTGAATGTTAGAACGAAAATTCAAGGGCTCGAATGATTCTTGTTGGTTGATTGTTGCATTATGATTGAGGGAAGGTTCGGCAGATGCGCTGGAATCGGGAGCCTTGGAACATTTAAATGCTGAAGAATTATCCTGGAGCAACTTGAAAGGACTACGTTTAGCTTTTATCTTCGATTCATACTCAGTTTTGATCATGTTTCTTTGACCCGCAACAGAAAAATTTTCGGAATTCTTCCGGAGTCTTTTCTCTAAGAGTTTACGTCTGCTCAGAAAACTTTGTCGAGAGCGGCTGTTGAATGGCTGGTGAGGTTCGAAGGAATCGGAGTAGTGATCACTTGAACATGACATTACTAAATTCTCAACAAGTCCCTCATACTTGAGAGAATTATAATCTTCACATCTTGACAAGGATGATTCAAAGTCATCCTCCGACAGAAACTGATGGGGCTCGTTTGAAAAATGATGCGTTTTATTGATAATTGAACAAATAGGCCCTAATCCGGAGTGAACAGTTACAGTAGAGGAAGCACTAACTTCAGCTCGTATCTCAACTTCGTGTGATTCTACGGCATAATTGCTATGGTTAGCAAATTCTGCCTTAATGGTTTTTGCTGGGACTGAGAATTTAGGGGCGGAGTTTGACCTGTCATTTAATACCTCCGCAGATATTGGCTCTTGCTGCCAGTAATTCCCAGCTTGAAGCGATTCGCGAGGGTTGGTCACGCTGATATCACAATCATTTGGAACGAAGGCGTCATGCTTTTTGCATGGTTGACAAACCTTTAGGGAGAGTGGATTAAATTTAGAAAAGGGTCGCGGAGGAGGTGCAAGAGGTATTGCTGTAGTGGATAAATCTCCGGAAGTAGAGAAAGGAAAGTGAGGTTGTTTGCCCTGCAAGGTCTCGGTATAAGAGTGGGAGAGATCGATGGACACCTCTGAAGAAGCTTCATCGATATCTAGGCTAACAGATGCCCTGGTGGAGGAGGGAACAGCGACTCGGTCTATCGAGGTGGATGCTTTAGAGTGAGCTGAGCCAAGGAAAGCGAATGAAGATTCAGAAGAACGAATATCCAACAGAACTTCAGCGCCATGAACGATGGATGAAGTCGAGGATTGGCGAGAAAGTTTAGATGATGTCGAAGAAATTAATGAATCAGCCGAAGCATTCAATGGAGTGTTGGAGGAACCATAAGCAGTTGGAAAAACTCTTGTTTGTGATTGGACAAGTTCATCAGAGGTAGGTCTTGTTTTAGAGCAATAAACCGGAAGATCTATGGTAGTTATCACAGAAATCTTATCAGCATTCGAAAAATTATTACGAGCAGTAGATGGTTCAATACATTCAAGATTCCTTATCAGAGAAAACCCTGAAAATCTTTGCGCTTCAATTTCAGACTCGTATCTTGAGAGGAGGGACATCGACGAAAACATGACGCTGTATGCGTCAAAATGCCGGTGCCTTACAAACGAATCGATGAGATACGCGGCATATCAATCGAAGGTAAAGGTGGGTCACGATACACAGAGAAAACGGTTCTTTTCAAATTTAATCAACAGAAGAACGCTGGTCAGAATTCCATTTGAATCAGGAATTGAAACGGCTTCACTAGCTGAGCAATGAGTGACCGAACATCTCGACTGGGCAGCGTACCCCCCAACACCGGCTGGTATAAGAATGAGGCACATGGTTGGTAGCATTGTTTTCTGCAGTCATTTCACTTATTTTACGATGTCTAAGAGTGGGTGGGGAATATTAGGGCTTGCATGTTGTTTGAATTTTGATTGCACGAACTCTCAAATTTCAACTCTAGTAAATCACAAAAACGATGAAAAGATCAGTTTCTTCTTCTTTTTTATTTTAATAAAATGTTAATTCGATTAGATACACACATTATTGGATAGTTTGAGATTACATTATCATATCATCGCACTAAAGCTAATTTTAGTTCTAGCTACTAACTTGTTTTCACACAAAGTCTCATTTTTGCCATAATCTGCTCGAAATGTAGCTTAATTGTAGGGTTCAATTTAACCTGACTACTAATTATTTTCTGTTAGTTTCGCACAAGTTAAATAGCAAAGAACTGATTTGCATTCATCAGAAGAATAATTAAAAAAATAACCAATAATATACTACGTTGAACAGAAGAAACTGGTCACCTGATGAGAGATTTCGGTATCTTTAGTTAAGGTCATAAATATGATGTAGGGAAGTACCACCTACGTTTTAAAATGACAGAAACAGAAATAAAGCAAGAGCTCTACATCACAGAAATTATTAATGACCTTAAAATACTACGAGTAGCACAGCATACAAAATGTGCGAATGTAGTCCTTGGGTCTATGTCTATAGTCCTTGGGTCTATGTCTATAGTCCTTGGGTCTATGTCTATAGTCCTTGGGTATATGTCTATAGCCCTTGGGTATATGTAACTGTATTTCAGTTACAGCTTTTCTCCAATGGATCAGTATAAGAAAGGATTGCATGGGGCAATCATTTGCCCGGGTCGCTAGTTGCATAACTAATGAGAATTGAGAGCTAATAGATGAGATTTAATTAGGAGAAGAAAATATCAGCCATGGAGATATAGAATTTTGGTTAACGGGGAAGAGATAAAATTAGTTGAAAATTCATGATAATAGACAAAATAATTAAAACCTCCTTTAACATTTAAGGCGGGTTTGGGCTGGGAATTCAGGATGAGCGTAAAGCAATCGCTCTGAGCGAGAGGAACGAATTTTTCGTCAATAACAATCCGATATTTATTACTGAAAACTGGTATTTAATGTTGCCGATAACAATGTGGTATTTTATGCTAAAAAGGTAGAAATCAACAGACTTTATAAAAAAACATACACAGCAGAAACATGACAATTTAAGATAATAAACAACGAATATAAATATTTAAAACCATCGCCATAATCGAAAGCGTCATGAAAAAATGTAAGCAATCAATAAAGAAATGTATGGTCATGAGATTGATTCTAAAGAATCAAGTGAAATACAGCATACAAATAACATTCTGAACCAGAATATTCCAGTCTCAGAGTATTCAGGAACAAAAGCACTGGATGACCGAGAGTTGAGCTATAGCCCGGAGAGCGGATCAAAGCCTGCCTTCCGTAACGCAGACGTCGCCGTGACTGACAGCGTTAGCGGTAGAGCCGCGCTAAGTCTGCGTTATGGCACTTGACTGGCACTGTCATGCACAGGAGCAGGTCAATGTAATGGCAGTAAGGGAAATAGTTGGCCATTGTGTTATATGTTTGCCATTGTGCTAAATGCTGGCCATTGTGCTAAAAACATGTTGGCTATTGTGCTAAATTCAAATATATGTTGGCCATTGTGTTGTTGGCCGTTGTGTTAAATTCAAGAATGGAACTCTCAAATGTAAATGCTAAGGATGGGCTTACGAACGTGAAACTAGGTGAAACACCTTTAATAAATGCTGTAATTATTATCATCTTACTAACAGAATAATTCATCAAACTGAGACAGTCATTGCGGGGCTGTAACTTTGCTGCTCGTGTCTATGTCGTAGCAATTAATTTCATGGTGTGGCCCATTCAAGAGAGGCGCAACGAGGGAAAAACCTACAAGCGTGGGGCTTGCTCGTCGCCAGTAACATCCTCTAATATACTTAGGACTCCTCCATCCTGTATATAAGAGGCTGTAGCATCCATCCTCCATACTTTCATCGGCAGAAAAGCCGGAACAACAGCCGAAATTATGAGCCGCAATATCTGAGGTCCACAGTGCGTGCGAGTAGCAATGCACTTCTTGAAAGACCCTATACTGCCTAATAATAAAATAAGTTAATGATGCTTCGGATATTTAACAAAATTTATCAACGTAAAAACGCAACGGCGTTCAGTTGAAATATATATGTAGTTCAATTTCAAATCTCATATCGATGATTTAATTTCCCACTTGATTCGTGAATCATTTCCATTTTCATAATTCGTGAATCATTTACTAATTATAAAAACTGGTTTTATAATTGATAATTAATTACCTACCATACACAAATTTCTTAATTGATGAAATACTAGACCGATGATAAAAACTTCTCGAAAAACTTTGGATTCCAAAAAATGTTGCGTGATCTTTTGAAAATATCGTCTAGTAAAAATGCAACCTCAAGTCATTTTATTCTATATGATGAACGGGCTGCTGAACCCCGATGCTAAAATGAAATGAATGAATGAAACCGCGGAGGCGCGGACGCTGAAATGAAATGAATGAATGAAACCCCCCACACTGGAATGAAATGAATGAATGAAACCCCCCACGCTGGAATGAAATGAATGAATGAAACCCCCAGCTAAAATGAAATGAATGAATGAAACCCCGACGCTAAAATGAAATTAATGAATGAAACCCCCCGACGCTAAAATGAAATGAATGAATGAAACCCCCGACGCTAAAAGGAAATGAATGAATGAAACCCCCGACGCTAAAAGGAAATGAATGAATGAAACCCCCCAACGCTAAAGACAACATCGTTCGGGATGCCAGGCCGCGGCACAATTCCCAGTACAGCTAGACAGTACTGAACATTATAGCAGTCGTTAGCATTACACGATTAAAGTGTTGAAGTTAGCATGCACAATTACAAGGTTAAAGTTGATGTACTGTGTGGGTATGGATTTAATCGAAAATGAAATTTCGTTGCAACGCAAGTCTTTGGTACTCTTATATGCTGTCTTTCGCGCAGTATTGTGTTTCAATTGAGGAAAAATGCAGAAAACCTTCAGCTATTGCGAGAGGACTTCGGCTATTTAGGGAAGCCTCTGGGTAAAAGATCTTGATTAGCATGATTCATGCACTACATAGGCTCAACAACAACAACCTGTTAGCTCAGAAAGGAGTTAGCTCTCCTGTCCTACACGTTAGCTCTCCTGTCCTATACGTTAGCTCTCCTGTCCTACACGTTAGCTCTCCTGTCCTATACGTTAGCTCTCCTGTCCTAAGGCTCTCCTTTGTTGACCTAAGCCTTAGTGAAGAATAACACGTGCGCGTTATTGACAGAAAAGTNCGCTGCACCTCTACAAAGGATAAAGGTCTAGCCTTGTTAGCTGTAGGGCGCTGCACCGCGACAGTAGATTAAGGTAAGTTATCAATGAATGTATGAAGCTGTGTGTCCAGTTTCAATTTATTTTCTCATACGAACGGGGGAATAACGCTGAGCTTAAATTTCTTCTATTTACACGGTAAAGCTTCCTATACGAATCACAACGAAGAAAGTGATAAAACGCAGCTTGTGAAAATGATGGTAAGCTCGGGACCCACATTAAAACTCGTTCAGTTGCACATAAATTGTTAACTTTTAAAAGGAAAGAACCAACGCTCATTTACAAGTCTACATGTAACAATTGACGATGAGGAATGGTCAGAAACCTTCGCTTTTTTGCAAGTTACGCTGCGTTAAACCAACAGGAATGATAAGTCATCAAATCCTTGCAGGTTACGATGTGTTAAATCATCACGAATGATCATAAATCATCGCCTCCTCGAAGATTACGTCCTAGAACAACAGAAATGAATGTTAATCGGTGCAATGACGAGGATCTGTAGCGAAAAGAATGGGCGTTCACAGAGCTGCTAAAGACTTCATGATGGATTTCATTAACATAAAACTTGATAAGAACAACCGCAGAAAAAAGTATGAATTTCCAAGCTCAATCATCTGACACATCATGATTTTTATTTATTCGCCTAAAAAAATTTTTTTACACTTCTTTGGTACGCCAAAATTGGGCAATAAGGGACGAGCGGGGTAAATCGGGACAGTCCTCCGACATTTCGTAAGAAATGTAGCAACTAAACTAATGGGAATATTGCAAAACTAAAAATAGTGGCATAAAGTTCAACATTTTTCCTATCTATGCAGCATAAAGCAAACTATGAAATCATAAATTTACTACCTTTAAAAATTCCCTGATAAAAATGTGAAAAGTGAGATTTTGGAAGAGTACTTCTGCTAAGGTTTGGAAGTTGTAGCAAAAAATATTTGCCGCATTATAAATTTTACTTGCATAAAAGTTGCACACAGGTGTTTGCTTAAAAACGCGATTGATGGAATTTTGCATAGCTCATAAAAAATTGTGGCCATTTCTGCACGACGGGGCAATAAGGGACACCCCCCTGGGTAATAAGGTGCACCGCTAAAAACGCATTTACAGTAGAACCTTGGCTAGCAAAGGCTCCAGTTAATGAAAAAAATATAACTCAGTACTCACTGCAGTGAGTGACAGAGAATGCATTTTCTCGTCGACGAAAACGTGAAGTCACGGACGGACGGACAGACAGACGGACATGGCGGGCACAATAGTGCATTTTTTCCATAAATGAGAAAATGCGCTCAAAATCAATCAACAATTAAGAATTTTGATTACTACAGTTACCTTGCTCAGCAAAAAAGATTTTACTCGACAAAAAATTAATGCATCATCGGTTATCACAAAATTGTGCAAAGAATGCCATAGATAGAATAGTGCACTAGGCAACATAGAATGAATAGTAATTAACCTAAACTATAATTTATTTCTCCAAAAAAATATGATGGTTGTCACTAAAATATTCCTTTCTGGTTCACGTGTGTTTTTTACAATCTTTTTTTGCTATAGTGAATTCACTTGAACCAATTAAAATGGTGCATAATTAAAAGCCATCCTGTAAGCTTAGAGATACAGAAAAAATGCTATATATGGCTGCTGATATGAAGCTTGCAGTGGACAAGGTCATTGTCAATGCTCAATGGCATGTCCATGGATATGGTAATATCACATCAATAATATGGTAATGTATGGAAATGGTAATGTATGGATATGGTAATATCATATAAATAAAGAAAAAATGAGTAAAAATCACAAAAAATCATTTATTCTACATCTACATCATCTACAAAGGAAGAGGAAGACTTCAGAGTACTGTTAGTAATGGATGAGTAGTACACTGTGCATGCTTCAAACGTTTTAAAATTAACTTTTATTTCAAGTGTCCCTTATTGCTCAGTTCCTAGGGGTAATTCAGGGGCTTTTATTTTGCATCTGGCACCTTACGAACAGCATATGGAATTTTTTTTGGAGATGCCATTCAATAGCTCGTGCAAGAAGCTTTAAAATGAGCCTAAACTCATTTTTGAAATGTTTCATGGTAAGAAGTTATTGATGAAAAAAGATCAAAACCATCCCTTATTGCCCCATTTGATAGTATATTACCTGTCCAGATTCAGGAACTACACACAGGTGCCAATCATCGCAAATCAGCAATATCAATCATAATTCAAGTAATATTGGCAAAGTAAATGTATGGCAAGATGTTTGGAAGATGAAAATTTATCTATTGACGTGTTGCCCCAGATCTCTAGATATTTGCTCACTTTCTGCACCTTGGCACAATGCTGCCATGTAATATATACCTTCTAAGCCACAACTAGAGCTTTATTGCCATTTTTGGAGTGGTTCAATTCTATAACAAAATGGAAAATTGGGCAGAAGTCTTCCATGAGTTTGGACAAAAAAAGCCCATGAATCTGGCCAATTTCACCTGATTTTATAGCCTTTTCCCATTTTTAGTGAAAAATGAGAAAAATGTCCTTTCTTAACCAAAGATTTTTGGAAATCACCTGTGAAATAGTCATTTTTACCTACAAATTTAGAAATCTTCTGCCCAATATCCTTAATGGATTCTCACTAAATGTACCTATTAAACAGTATTATTACCCCCTATCTAAATGTTATCCAAAGCACATGATCAGGTTGCAAGGCGCAAGTCGCAAGACTAAAAATTTTGGTAATACTTTAGATTAAGTGCATCCAAAGAAAAGGGTGTTTTTTTAATTACCGTATATGTTTTTTGGGGTGTAGATTAGGAATCTGAAATCCATTTTTGGCGGTTGGCATCGGAAATTTTTAATGGAACCTGTTCCTAACTGGACCTAACCTGCGAGGTTTTCGTTGATTGGCTAGGTTTTTCTGGCTGCCGGACGGACTCCAAACATAGAAAAAAATCTATTGGCTAGGTTTTTCCAGCTGCCGGATGGACTCCAAACATAGAAAAAACCTAGCCGATCAATGAAAACCTTGCAGGTTAGGTCTAGTTAGGAACAGGATCCATTAAAAATTTCCGATGCTGACCGCCAAAAACGGATTTCAGATTCTTAATCTACACCCCAAAAAACATATAATTAAAAGAAACACCCTTCTTTTTTGGCTGCACTTAATCTGAAGTAATACCAAAATTTTTTTAAAAATCTGTCACTATTGAGCAGCAAGATTTCATTCATAAGCGGAAAAATTCCAACCCTAATTTTTCACAAAAAGTACAATCACAGGCACAACTGGAAATTTTGCTTCCCCAACAAACAAAATAATTTTTGCACTTGTGAATAAAGCATAGGCAATTCTGATTTCATTTATTGTGAAGAAGTCCCAGGCAATGTTAAGCAATTATAGTCAGGGCCCAGGACGTGACTCAACTGCAAAGTTGGGGTGGGAAACACTCACGAAACAGAGAGAGCAAGTTTGTTTATAGTTCAGAATGACTGAGGCCCTGAGGGTATAGAAAGGGCTGAGGCTGACACTAGTTGAACTCAAAACTCAGAAAACTGTCATAACGTCCCTTGGTAGGCAGCGTAGCCTGCGTAGGCGTAGGCTTACATGTGCGTGATGTCGGCGGTCGGCCTATAAATAATGACTCTAAATTTTGGGCTAAAAGGTTGTTCTACAATGGTGCCGGTCACACCAGTCAGCCAGTGCAGCCTGCAGACATCTCCACAGATGACAGATGTAGCCTGTAGGTGACACTGTGACAGCCCCGGCCATTGGCCGGCCCCCGCAGGTTCAGAAATCAGGACTGCACAAAACTTCAAGTCATTCATATTACTAGGACTCTAATATAACCTGTTAATGGTCTTGCCTGTAGGCTGTAGTTGTACAGTGTACCGGAGCAGCTGAGCGTGATATGGTTAGTTAGCCTGTTAGGACTTATCACTTACACTTAGGCAATAGGCAGGTCACAGTCACACCAAATTCCGATCAAAAGCACCACTGTCACTTTCATTAATATTCGGGCGTTTTAATAGGATTTTTCCTTAGTGGTTGGTACAAAAAGTTTGCAATGTCCTCTCAATTGTGGAAAAATGCAATTAAATAGTAGTCTGATGAAGTGTAAACATATTGCATACTAGCCGGTAACTCTCACGCACCAGTCACCACGACCACCTACACTTCTTCGAGTCCGTGACGAAATAACTACTTTTGTTTGTAAAGTGTAAACATGTTTGAAACGGTGCGAAAGTCTTTATTTGCAACGTCGTTGATGAGTAGATCAGATGTTCATGACCTAGCAAAATTCGTTCAGTTAATGAAGTATTTTTTTCGTGGAGGATTAAATCAGTCAAGAGTTTTAAAAATTTTCATACGACTATGCAATACAAATTCGATATAAAATTAAGTCAAATTCATATATTAGTCAATAGTTATATGATATAATTTTTTTAGAATGTACCCTACAACTGGCTATTATATATAGCGGTTTCAGCGTTTATTAGGCCGTAGGCCTGTCGCCGATTCTTAACATCGCAGAATATTCATAGCTTATGCTGTCTCGAACGCGCAACTCATTGCTACAATTCTGCTATGCTTAGCCGCCCGGCCTCCTCACCGATTCTGACCAGAAACTGGCGCACACAGCTGGGATCGAACCCACGCCTCTCTGCGCCAATCTTGGTACTCTGAACTTTAACCACTGGGCCACCCTGCCCAGGACTAAAGCCCTGCCCCTGCTATTGACTAGTCGAAACTCAAAAGAAGCGAATTTTAGCACATTATCCTCTTAATATTTTTTCGCAATTTTCGTTTCTGCAACAATGCGAATTGTCCATTCACACGGTTCTTAGTTAGTAGCTAGCGTAGTCCAATTAGAGCAGCCACGGAGTCCCAAATAGAACGTGACAGTTTCAACTCAATCTAACCTAGATAATTGGAAAAACTTGCCTTATTTCTCGGTAAAAGTCACACAAAATGATACGCGGCCGGGTGATTAAAGTTCATAGCACGCAGCTATAGATCCTAAATTCGAAACCTCAGCTAGCTCGAGAGCCTTGCAGACCGGCCGTAAAATTATCCGATATGTGGGAACCAACGCCTATCATCAGCATACAATAGCTGCAATAAGCCGCCGTCTACGCTGCAACACCAAAAAACGGACCGGGTTCACACTGCTTGAAGAAGCGATGCAAGCCATGAATCCACTTATCAGAATGGAAGGCCAGCAGACTCACTTCGCCGATTGTAACCGCATCGCCCTACCTCCACACTTACCCCGCTACTCCACATACTTCCTCCCAATGACATGCTCTACCTCCCTCCACACTTGCTCTGCTTCTTCCGTCCGCGTATTTAATGAGGCTAGGTTAGGTCCGGTTAGGTTTATCTTAGACGGAGAGTCTCGGTAAGTGTGAAGGTGGGGCTGCGTTGCGGCTACTTACTGCTGGCGGACGGGAGCGCAGCCGTGCACCACCAATTTTGTGCACCAATAAGCCCTGAATCGAACGCCTTGGATCTCTCCGGACCTACACCAATCAGCCGTGCACCACTCGGCTTTGTACTCTTCCGGCCTTGACCACCACCGGCCGTGCACCACCAGGCCGCGGATCGAATATGACTTCCGGGCATCGTTAAATTACGTAATTTTTCGTTCACCCCATCTGAGGTTAGGTTTCAGATAGCATTGTTCTGTTCCAAAATTTATCGTCCTTCGACAAGTGGCCGTTCGACCGAGGACTGGTTCGACCCACGGCCTAGATACGGACGGCTTGAAGTGTTGGAGGCTACGTTCCGGAAGGCAGGAATCATGATGGTCCATTACATCCAGGGCAGTGATGGTCTTCGGTAGGCGACCCAGGAGCTGGAATTCTGTTCTAACCGTTGAGGCAAGAGGTTCCTTGTGCTGAGCTCCCGTGACAGTAGCCGGCTTCGGCCGGCTGCTACGTCATCTTTCTAGAACTATATTTCTCGAACTTTGAATATGCCGTACTGTCCCGCTCCGAGGCGTTGAGCCGGCGGATGCCATGGTACGACCAGCTTAAGTGAAGTTTAACTCCTGAAGTTCTGAACACCTATAAATGCTCCCGGCATCTGGGGCTAACTGCCAAATATCGTTACAAAGATTTTAAGATGCCTCCTTGTGTAGTTAGTACCCCCGGGTTCATGGTTAGTGCCCCCAGGTGAGTGGTTAGTGCCCCCAGGTGAGTGGTTAGTGCCCCCAGGTGAGTGGTTAGTGCCCCCAGGTGAGTGGTTAGTGTCCCTAGGTAGTGGTTAGTGTCCCCAGGTGAGTGGTTAGTGTCCCCAGGTGAGCGGTTAGTGTCCCCAGGTAGTGGTTAGTGTCCCCAGGTGAGTGGTTAGTGTCCCCAGGTGAGCGGTTAGTTTCCCCAGGTGAGTGGTTAGTGTCCCCAGGTGAGTGGTTAGTGTCCTCAGGTAGTGGTTAGTGTCCCCAGGTATGCCCTGGAGTGGGGCTATCTGCCCTGGAGTGGGGCTATCTGCCCTGGAGTGGGGCTATCTGCCCTGAAGTGGGGCTAGCTGCCCTGGAGAGGTGCTCTCCGCCCCGGTGTGGTCTCCACTTTGGAGGCCCCGTTCTGTAGCCCATCAGCCATTGAGAAATCTTGAGATATTTTTTTAAGACACCCAATTTTGTACATGAAAACATACTTCAGTCAAGTTCCTTCAACTATTCTGACATGGGGCCGCATTGAACCAGTCTTCAGAGGCTCCCATAAATTCCAATTAAAGAAAAGACCCAGGAGCTGATCAAAATTGTTGAGGTAGTCGGGTGGTTAAGTATAGCAAGATGAGAATAATGATGTACGTGTTCGATCACAGCCATCGGTAAATTTTAAAGTAAAAATATGGTAAGGTAAATGGTTGCTTTTTAACAGAAAAAAATTGATTATTTAGTGGCGAATTAAGAGTGCGGCAAGTTGCACAATTTCTACTCCCGCCGTTGATTAGGCCAGATTTGGCCTAATAAACGCTGGCATCACTATTCCCAATACTATCAAATAATTAGATTACCTAAGGTTCAAAGAGCACTACAAATTATTTATTGGCGATTGGGTGTAAATAATTGAGTAACTTGGTGCGACGACCCAGTTATTCATAATGATTCGAAGTTATAATCAGTTACACATCACACGATTATCAAGTACGCGCACCTGAATAGCTAGAATTTGCGTATGCAAATTCCGTTTGCTAGAACAGAAATTTATAATTTATGATTATGTGGAGACCTCGTGATTCAAAATGAACCCATGAGTCATAACGAACCCATGATTATCTGGAGCAAGGAAAGACTAATCCATTTATTACTCGAAGCTTCCTCTCTGTATCTTCCTTATCACATTACATGAAGCCGGGAAATTGCTGATACCACCGGCAGTGTTAGTGATATCGTGACGGGGGTAACACCGAAGCCTTCACACAAAAAGTGTTCCCATAGTATCCCATGTCCGCGACCGCGGTGATTGCCAAGTATTTCCTGCACGTTAAACAAGTAATTTCAAGGCATATATTTCAGATTGTGCCACAGAATCCTTAGATCTATATTCTACAGCGACTATTGCTTCTCACGTGTCATTTGCTCAAGAAGTTTTCAAGCTGCACCACATTAGATGAAGTCTAACACATGAAGTATATGAGGGAGGAAGTATTTCAAATATTTTTATTATTTAAGATTAATTCTGAATTTCTGTTCGCATCGTCGTAATCATACGGCGCACGTTGCATGCAAATCAAATTCTTCAGTTGTTATTTCCGCTAAAATGGCCGCCAAAATTGCATGAAATTTTTTGACAAAATAACTGTAATTTTTATGCTAGTATTTGAAGAAGCATTTTCTCAGATTAAACCACGGTCTGAAGAAGTTCGTGGGACCTGGTAAAAATTGGAATATCCTAATGTAATAGATTGTTAATGTCCGACTTCAGGAGCCTTAAAAAGCATACATGTTTTTCCAGAGAGAGACACATTATAAATACACAAGTCCCATGTAACATATGTAACATCAATGAAAGTTATCTTAATTTATCAGACTTTCGAAACTACTGTTTGTTTTCTAGAATTATAGGGTATAACTTATAAGGAACTAGCGAGCTCTACTTCTGATTGACTCATATGTGGTGTAATTACGTTTCGCAAGTAAACCATTTTTCCATGTGAAGTTCGATTTAAAATTTGCGACCATATTCATTCAATTATACGGTGTGAATTCATTCAATTATTAATTCTTTTTCCAGATAACCAAAACTTGGCTATCAACATGTTTTCGACGCATATCTTAATAATAGTGATGGTCGCTGGCGTTGACCTAGTCTGTGGTGCACTTTTGGACGGAATTCCGACCTACGTTCACCAGAACTTTTCATACAACATGTGTCCTTGTCATGAAAGTATTGGTGCTTGCACTGAAACATTTTCAATCCCCATGTTAAGTTCTCCAGATAATAAAGATTGGTTCCCGGTCAATATGAAAAATTTGTCATTAATTGAAGAAAAGCCATCCTGTTTACCAAACCAATTAGAAATAACCATAGAGGAAGGAAGTTTCGCACTTCTCACGAACGGGTCTATATCTCACGTACACAGCGGTCTTATCTTTGACACCGATTCTTACTGCCTGGAAATGGCGTACAATGAAATGTATTCTTTAGATGGAAAATTTAAAGTTCCGATGTTGAAGGCAAAGGTTTGCTTGCCACCTGTACGACTTCCTTCCTGTTGCAATTCTGGTGAAATTATGACCGATCAAAACGGCACAGCTGCCTGCGAGAAAAGTTCGGGCTACACTTCATTTTTTCACCCGCGTATCGAATTTGCCGGAAGCTTTCACACGTTTGCTCTCACCACAGAACATCGCGGTTTTCCGAAGTGCGAGGATAGGTTAACAATCTCACCCGTCCAAAATGAACGGACACGGCGATCTTTAGAGTTAGTTGGGAGTGGAATCCAGCTAATTTGGCAAACTAATGAGCATGGCAAAACCATAGTAGTTGAGTCGGAGCGCTTCTGTGTAGGGCAAGTAACAACGTACAATGCAATTACTCCAGCCGTTGCATTTTGCCCCGAAGATTTTTCCGTCCAAAAGATGTGTTCAAACAACACATGCTTTTCAAAATGCTGTCGTGAAGGTTACGTCTTTGACCTCTTTACAAGCTCGTGCGAAATGGAAGACTTTTACCAAGTCTGGACCCCTCCGGCCAGTTGGCAAAATTTTACAGCTCTCTACGGAATGCCTTCTTGTCCATCGTACTTTCCAATATCTGCATTAGACACTAATGAAAATTATGCCTTGCTTGCCAATGGCAGCTTGTGGATTGAATCTCACTCTCAAACAACGCCGTATTCAAAATACTGCATTGATTACTTCCGTAATCAGACTCACCTGATCGAAATAGCCATCGTGTGCTTTGATGAGACTGTAAACCCATCAAGCAATACCACTGCAATACCTGAGCTGCTCTACGTGATTTTATTGTTCTTTTCGAGCCTCCAACTGTTGATAGTGACTGGAATATTTGTGTATCGGGTGTTTAAAGTGAAACGTGAGAGGAGAGAGGGATATACATGTGAAAATGCATCTCGGAATATAAACGATATGCAAAATATAAGTAATGCTGAAAATGATGGTGAGCTTTCTCATCAAAATATACAAGAACGTCAGGATATGAATAGTGGAAGAAGAGAGAGTTTGAATGCCCAAAGTATTGCTCTGAATATCCAAGGCAATAACTCTGATGTCCAGAATTCTCTAATGACGCCAACAGCCGACACTCATAACACGGAGAATCGCGAAAACCATACAGTGGAAAACACAGGAAAAGTTGCAATAATTTTATCGTTAAGGAAATGTACCATTTTCGGCCACTTCCATGCCCTAGTATGCCAGATGATGTTCTTCTCTGCATGCCAGCTCATAATAGTCGCTCTACAGCAAGCTTTGGCTTCACATATCTCTTTTTGGTCTTGCAGTGCATTGGGTGAGTGCAATTATGTTAATTAAGAACTTGAGATATTTGTCCAATATTGACAATTGAACGCAATCACCTACCTACATGATAATAAAATACTGCAGTCTCGCTTTTTAACCGAATGCAGAATCTTCATTCACTGAGAACACAAACACAAATGATTAAAAAAAAGAGAGCAACAGTTTTTGATAACAATTCTTTCTTACCGCCCGTTTATTGTCTCTTGCATGCATTAACAGCCGTATTTATTCCGTTCAATGCATCTGAGTATTGAAACTCAAATTATTCTCTCAATCATAATTAGGAAAACTGTTATATATATTTGTTGATCATCGTAAGGGATTTGTTAATTTGTCTCACAACCAGACTTTCAAGTATTTATTTAGTTTTCCGACTCGAAAGTTTGCGGCCACTATCACGAAATTTGTCACCATATTGGATTGATATGTTAGTCGTAAACACTAAACCCATTTGTGTTGCGGGACTCCCATGCTCATTCGTGCACCTAATCTATCACCACAAACCTGGAAAAATGCAACTAGAATTGTTAAAATTAATTAGTAACCGTAAATTATAAATTTATATTGTGTTGCCCATGTACCAGCAACCCTGGGTGACGTCATGGAGCTGACTGTCATGGCCGCCGTGTGCTGCATGTGCGCGCAGTTCTGCTGCGACATCGAGCGCAGGTCAGTTGCTCCATGGTTGAACATGGTTGTATTAATTCAACCATGAGTTGCTCACTGACGTACATCGTGAAAAATTATATTTTCTAAAGAATGTGTGATAGGTTTGTGCATGAATGATGATCAAAGTAACAGGCCAGTGAAGTCTTCATTGCCACGTATCATGTAGCCTTAGGAAAAGGGAGTCATTAATTTGAAAAGAACTTTACGGCAAAAATTGTTCGATAAAAATTCCTTGAATTTTTTGTTTAAATGCCACCGCATTTCATTAGTTACATTAGTTCTTGCCTATCAACATTAGTTCTTTCCTAATATTCATCTATTTTCTGTTAAATTTAAAATTTTGAATACCTTACTATGTTGAACAAAGTAACTCTACATTTTCAAACATTTTTCCATCATGTCTATCTTCACAATTATTTGTTCTTTCTCGCTTCCTGTGTTCATATAAATCGAGTGTAGGAGAAAAGGAACTTATTGATGCCGAGGACGAATATTGCAGAGACGAACTGTCCGCGGCTATTGCTGCTGTTAACATAACATAACATAGTGATGTCGGCTCTGAAGTGTAGGCCTGATGTGGCCTGTCGCCGATTCTTTTCCATTTCGTGCCTTGTTCATAGATCTAAACTCGTGTCATTTGACCGGATCTTTTCATGACTGGCGATAGTTTGAAGAAGCTACTAGACTTCCAATACTGTAATCTTGCTGTTCATTGTTCTTCCCGAGGTGTAGTACTTTACACTTGTCAGCATTAAACCTCAGCTGCCACGTATCAGCCCAGTTAACTAAGCTGTCAAGATCATCTTGCAATTGCGCTTTACTTGACGCATTCTTCACTGTATTATAAACTTTTGTGTCGTCGGCATACATGGACACATGATTCATCTTCGTTATATGTTTCAATTATTGTCACTCATTTTTAATTATCAAAATTGAACTTTATGAAGAAGTAAATGAATGTTTAAGCATAACGGAATATTTAAACATAAATGAATATATAAACCTAAATGATTATTTAAAATATGAATGAATATTTAAAGCTAAATGAATATTTAAACGTAAATGAATATTTAGACCAAAATGAATATCTAAACCTAAATGAATATTTAAACCTGAATGAATATTTAAACATAAATGAATATAAACCTAAATGATTATTTAAAACCTAATTTAATATTGAAACCTAAATGAATATTTAAACGCAAATGAATATTTAAACCTAAATGAATATATGAACCTACTTACAGCAAATTTTTATATCTCTCATTATGCTTTCCATGATGCAAGGATTATTCATATTATTTCCTTATTTTATTCATATTATTCATATTTTTTCGGTACCAGGACTCCAGGAGAAGAAACCAACAGGGCAGTACCGCGCTGGGTACCCATCCTCTTACATGTTGCACCTCTGATACTTGCTACCATCGTGGTGGTGCCCGTGCGGGTGGTGATGGTGCCCTTACCATCAGAATGTACCACAGCGGCCGCTTTCACTGGTACGTACTTTATTCTTTGTCCTAAACGTGAAATTCCTTCGTGTCTTGTAATTATGCGTCATAGGTTTGTTGCTGCTTTTCCACCAGCAATAAGATTCTTAAATTTTGGCATTTGCAATTTAATTATAAGTGTTTTTGACAATTTTTTAACATGTATTTTGCACCAGCAATGAGATTCTTATTTTATTTTGATTTTTTTACAATATTTTGAGAGTTTCTACAAAATTATAAGACTTTTTGACAATATTTTCACATGTAACTTGTAGGATATCTCAGCACTGATTTATTTATTAATTGTCAACCTATTCATTATGCCCAGATTAGTGCCAATTATTAGAGAATTTCAACATCTCGGAAGATTGTCTTCACCGCAGCTTGCTGTTTCAAGACGAAACTTTTCCTCACATATTATTTAATTACATCATGATTATTTTTCATACTTCTCCAGTTAGTTTGATGCACTGACGACATAAGAACCCTCGCATGCACTTCTGTGCAGCTCTTTACGGAAAATGAACAGTTAATTCAAGAAAAACATATATCAAGTACCGTGAATTTCACGCGAAAAACGTGAATTTCACGTTCATCGCGAAATTCACAGTGGGAATAAAAACATTCCTGTATAAATTTTGCTATAAACGAGAATAACGAATGCTATTCGCTCTCTCCTGAATCTTAAGTGGGTTTTTACTGTACATTTAATAAATTGTAAATTGTGGAAATATTTTCTTATAAGATCCATGGGCTGGATTCCCAATCTCGGTTACGACATTTGTGCTTCTGGCCGCAGCGTTCGCCCTCCTGTTCAAAGACTTCGTCATTTATGTCTATCGCAGCCAAGGTCAACTGCAGTCGATCCCACCTGAATTGAGGTTAGAAATCGAGTAATATTTATCAAGGAGGTCATGTGATAAATGGAAGACAGTGTGCTGTTAAGTGATAAATTTATGACACTAATAGTTGCTGGTCAATTGATGAAATGTTGACAATATGCCATCAAGGGTAAACGGACAAATTGTGACTTTACAACATCGGAATTATGTTTGTTATGGTAAATTTACTGAAGTATTTTCTACTTCAGTTCTTCCTTCGCTACATGTTCATTTGATTAAGTTTTTATTGCAGGTACCGCTGGTGGTTGTGCGCTAAGATGGTGTTCATCCACGCCATGTATTGCATCTCGTATGCGTCAGTGTTTGCGTCGGACTCTGTCGCTTTTTGGTCAGTTGTTACTGCGGTGGTAAGCCTGAATATTCTAAAATTATATAATACATTTTTTTCTGCGAATACATTATCTTTGTCAAGGGTATACGAACCCAAGGCATTGGAACTAAACCTAATGTCAGTAGTAACAGGATTAATTAGTAACCTTTGTCTCATTGGCAATATTTATTCAGCAGCTTATTTTCTATAATTATTCTATCCTCATTAGGTTCGCAATCACTGAGAATTTTTTCTTAATTTCGAAAAATTTAAAAATAAAAATTATCGAAATTTGCTCTCTTGCAACTCTATAGGATGAGTTTGCGATATTTTTTTATGCTTCATCTCAAGTTCAAATAACCTGCACGTGTAATAATATTCTCGGATATAAATAATCCTAAGTTTTATGATTCATCCTTGATGTGCTACATCACTACAATAAATTATTATTCGTTCTCTAATTATTTCATTGCATTATAAGTTTTCAGTTGTTCGAAACATAGCTCATGGTGTTTCAAATTATATCGCGGTTTGATGAACTATGATTTGATGAACGATAATTTGATGACGTCATAATTGTCTCTTATGACCGCTTGCTTGCCCCGCAGGGTGTTTGGGGACATCATATTGTTCCTGAAGAGCGTCCTAGTCTCGTGCAGCGTGCTGCGCCATCACACGAAGCACCACAGTCGCCCTGCACCGCACCACCTGTAGCGTGCAGCGTGCTGCGTCATCACACGAAGCACCACAGTCGCCCTGCACCACACCACCTGTAGCGTGCAGCGTGCTGCGTCATCACATGAAGCACCACAGTCGCCCTGCACCGCACCACCTGTAGCGTGCAGCGTGCTGCGTCATCACACGAAGCACCACAGTCGCCCTGCACCGCACCACCTGTAGCGTGCAGCGTGCTGCGTCATCACATGAAGCACCACAGTCGCCCTGCACCGCACCACCTGTAGCGTGCAGCGTGCTGCGTCATCACACGAAGCACCACAGTCGCCCTGCACCGCACCACCTGTAGCGTGCAGTTCGATTAATGTTGCAAAACTTCAAATTATTAAATTTTAAATCAGCACGGGCATTCTTAACGAGATAAAAAGCAATATTTTTGTCAATTTTTTAAAGTCTGTTCAAGGATTCAATTACGCCCACTATCACATTCTAGTATTAATTTAAACCTGTTAGCCACACTGCTTGGCTTGAATTCATCTTGGCTATCCCAGATCTGAAAAAATTATCATTTATTATTTCAGTTACAAGTTTAGAGGACGACAGAAAGGAATCATATGATAATTATTTAGTGAACGAGTTATTGGGGTATATATAGGGATAGAAGGAACCAACGGCAGGACTCAATACGGTCCCTATAATGATTCCAAGCTAGAATTTAGCAGACAATTGAAATATGAAAACGTGTATTTGAGGACAAAAGTATTGAATGCATTCTAAATACTTCTAATTTATATTATAAACATTCGTTGATCGCATGCTCAACTTGTTGAATTATTAAATGTAAAAGACGCCAGTGAAAAGAATAAATGTTGGACGCTGTATGCTTTACTTGTGCATTTCATTTTGCGAATGAATTTAGAATAAAGTATGTTTAATGATAAATGTTGAAATGTGTCATATGTTTGATTTTTAATGCATAGGTTATTGTTCGCATTTTAAGTGTTGAATTGACATGATTATGTTTTGCGTTGCTTGTTAGGAGCTCTTTTATTGCACGATAGTTTATACCACGTTGATGATGATTGTTAAGAATAAATTTGTGTATATTTAAGATAGTCGTGAGACTATAAAGTTTGTTTTCCGATGAGACAGATAATTTATCTAGGTTATTAAATAAATTCGAATCAGTTAGTAATAACGTAAAACGAATATATTTGTTATAAAGGTACAGTTTTTTATGTACGTAATATCCGTGTTTGTTGAACCCCCTAAATGTTTTGGCTTATCACAATCGTTATCTTATGTTCAAAGGATTATTAAACCGTGTTATGTTTTCTCTCCATTAATTAAGATGTTTACGAAAGTTGATCAAGCTGAATATATGATTATCAACTTGGCTCAGGCTCTGGCGTTCGGGGCAGTATACTAAACGAAACGGACAGCGATAGTAAGTTTAATGACGATTGTTTATTTTAATTGTGCATCTATTATTTGCTAGATTACTTAAGGCCCCGCCTGCTGTATCTCTAATAATTTTAACGATGCTACAGATACTGTAAAACAGTTTTTGCTGCCCAAATCTATCCTCATTCATCGTACGGATGATATCACAAATGCAAGGTTACAATAGCTTAAGATCGCCACCGATCACATTAGTTTAGTTTTAGATAAGTACTATATGTCGGCGTTGAAGATTAGGCCTAGTCAGGCCTGTCGCCGATTTTCGCATTGTTCGTAATTTTCACACGGGAATTTTTGAAACATTGAATTGTCTGATAAACATGGAATCTAATGGAAATGAACTTTGATGTTTTAAAGCTCTTGCTGTTGTACTGGCGGGATGTGAATCTATTCCGTATACGTAACGAAAATGTCTTGTCGGTTCTTGCATGGATTCACACTCGAGGTCTCAAAGAGTTCAGAGTTCAGACGTCAGTCTGTTCCCATGAACTAAAATCGTTTGTTTCTCGAAACTATAGATAACCTTGTATGACTTAGGAGCGATAGCGACGCTGTTTAAGCCCTTGAGAGAATTTTTTAATTCTACGGTAGTGATGGAGGGATGAAAATGTCTCTCATAGTGCCGCCTAGACACTATGGAAATCGCCTATGAATGTTAATTGCGATTTAAGGTATATCAAATTTTGGATAGAATTGAACAAGTTGAGACGGCTATATGTCTCAACCGTTGTCTTTTATTACAATGAGTGAAACCCTCAATAAAATTAATGGGTCAAATTGTCCTAATAGTTACACACTTGAATTGTTACCCGCACCCGCAGCCATAGGGCAGCGCAGCCGTAGGCAACAAATTTTACTCATAAATAAGTCATAGAGCCAACGCCCAGCCTCACCATGCATTAACTTTACTCAGCCTCAGAACTAGAAGCCGCAGACTACGCTTGAACTCCGTAATCCAGACAAGCGACACACTGCCGAAAGATAATAGCGCCGTAGGTCTTCAGCCAATGCTTAAGCATGCTCGCTCATTAGCAGGCCGTTCCCCATCCGGCTGTACCTACTCCGGCCTAACCTCTTCTGGCCTAACCTATTCACGCTGTCCCGGCTCACATCCTTCTTGCAGCCAATGACTGGCTCTACCAGTACACTGGGACCGCCTTTCTAACTTTTTGCAGTCAATGAAGTTAGGTTAGGTTCGCTCAGGTTTGTTTTGGGTGGAGAAAGGTTGCAGCTCTTATAGGTTAGGCCAGAGGAGGTTTGGCCAGATGCAGTATGGCCATGTTTACCTTTGGCAAGCTTATTTTGTGGCTGTGGACATCCGGTGCCATGGCTTTGAGCACTTGACTTCATAGGCCGTTATGCACTCTATCGTTCTTACCTATGGAAAGGAATATTAACTAAGTGTGAAGTTTGGCAAAGCTGGCCTCCGGCATGCGCCCCCAGCCAGAGCATAGGACTGGCGTAACGCTGATACGCTCGTTTCCCGGCAAAACTGTTGGTACAAGTTCTCGCTATTTTTCTCAGTGCACCCAGTAATTACTGGACAGATGCAGTTGATGACTAGGACGAATAGAATAAGTTTAATAATAGAATAAGTTTAATAATAATAAGTTCGAGTCTTATCTGGATCAGTGTTATAGATAACAGATAAGGAATGATTTGTAAACAAATTCTCGTGTACTAGTATGCCGGTAAATTTTCAACTACATGATTATGAACATTATTTGGTAAATATTTTTTGATTGCTGTTCACTGAGAGACCATGTAATACTTCATCACTTGGTATTCCTCATAATAATGTGAACAGTTACGCCATTTCATGTTTTAGGAATAACTTGTAAAGACACTATGATGACTAAGTGATTTATGTAGGGTGATATGCTTTGGTGCATTTAGTTCTTGTGCAACCAATGCAATTACCAAGTCTTGCTTACCCGACCCTCAACCTTCTACCGCCTGACATGAGTAACCGGAGCAATATTGTCACGCGCCTACTTCCCAAAAAGGATACGTTCTAGTGAGCGCAAAATGACTTGAAGCAGGCAGTTCCCCATCCGGCTGTACCTACTCCGGCCTAACCTCTTCTGGCCTAACCTATTCACGCTGTCCCGGCTCACATCCTTCTTGCAGCCAATGACTGGCTCTACCAGTACACTGGGACCGCCTTTCTAACTTTTTGCAGTCAATGAAGTTAGGTTAGGTTCGCTCAGGTTTGTTTTGGGTGGAGAAAGGTTGCAGCTCTTATAGGTTAGGCCAGAGGAGGTTTGGCCAGATGCAGTATGGCCATGTTTACCTTTGGCAAGCTTATTTTGTGGCTGTGGACATCCGGTGCCATGGCTTTGAGCACTTGACTTCATAGGCCGTTATGCACTCTATCGTTCTTACCTATGGAAAGGAATATTAACTAAGTGTGAAGTTTGGCAAAGCTGGCCTCCGGCATGCGCCCCCAGCCAGAGCATAGGACTGGCGTAACGCTGATACGCTCGTTTCCCGGCAAAACTGTTGGTACAAGTTCTCGCTATTTTTCTCAGTGCACCCAGTAATTACTGGACAGATGCAGTTGATGACTAGGACGAATAGAATAAGTTTAATAATAGAATAAGTTTAATAATAATAAGTTCGAGTCTTATCTGGATCAGTGTTATAGATAACAGATAAGGAATGATTTGTAAACAAATTCTCGTGTACTAGTATGCCGGTAAATTTTCAACTACATGATTATGAACATTATTTGGTAAATATTTTTTGATTGCTGTTCACTGAGAGACCATGTAATACTTCATCACTTGGTATTCCTCATAATAATGTGAACAGTTACGCCATTTCATGTTTTAGGAATAACTTGTAAAGACACTATGATGACTAAGTGATTTATGTAGGGTGATATGCTTTGGTGCATTTAGTTCTTGTGCAACCAATGCAATTACCAAGTCTTGCTTACCCGACCCTCAACCTTCTACCGCCTGACATGAGTAACCGGAGCAATATTGTCACGCGCCTACTTCCCAAAAAGGATACGTTCTAGTGAGCGCAAAATGACTTGCACTGATGGTTGCCGCCACGTACGACAACTTTAAAATGTTCTCTCTTGCGTACAAGGTTGCTACACTCAATAGTTTACGTATAATTTGACTTGAAAGTTATGTTCTCGGCGAGTGACATACGGCGGTAGAGGGTTAATAATATGTATCCAACTGATTAGTTCAACCTGATGAAGTCAAGACGCGAAAGTGAGTCAGAATACTGGAGTGAATGTGTTTCCCGACATGTGCTTAACCTTAGTCTACGGGCCAAAATAACTTGCTTTTCCGACCTTATGCCCAGAGGGAATCAGGCGTATACCGGAAATGAAGTCAACAGGAGGGCTAAAGAACCCGTCTGCAAAGGTTTCAAAATTTTGTAACCTTGTTACTCAATTTGACCTTATCGCATATCTTGGTAATCATCACATTTGTACTACTTCTGCAGTCAGTCACTACTTCAATTGATGAAACGAGCAGCAGATGCCTGGGCGCAGCTTGATCCTTGATTCCCCTTTTGATGCCATCTTGGCTTTGAGCTACGATCAAACAAACCTTCATAATCATGATACGTTTCATATAGCGGGTTCAGCGTATATTAGGCCGTAGGCCTGTCGTCGATTCTTAACATTGCAGAACATCCACAGCTTGTTGCGGGCTCGAACTCGCAGCTCACTGCTTCAAAATTAATTTGCTTAACCGCCCGGCCTCCTTGCCGATTCAGACCAGAAACTGGCGCACAGAGCTGGGATCGAACCCGCACCTCTCTGCTCCAATCTTGGTACTCTGAACTTTAACCACTGGGCCACCCTGCGTGGCCCAGTGCGTTTGTTCGGAGCTGCGTTCTGTTAAAGTTTAAATTCAGATAAGAAATTTGTTTTAGTGCTGCATAGATCCGAAGAAAATAATTTATCTCATAACCTATTTTTAATAAGGACCTTACTTACGCTGTTTTTTTTTTCATTTATTCCCTACTACGTGCACTAATGAGCAACGAATCATTCAAACAGATTTTTTGTTCTTCTCCAATAATGATGGTCATTCTCAAGATAATATTTTGTGGAATCGTCTTCAACGAACTGAAAATCTGATCATCCTTGCTCTGATGATTAATCTAATTCTTTAAAAACCTTAAATATGAAGAACTTTTCAATATATCGTGGTCTTTAATTTTACGAATCTTTTAGCGTCACATAAAAATTAAATCGAGCGTTTAATGTTGGTGGCGAACGCGTTAAAATGATATTTTCGTCAAGAAAATAAAGCAGTATTAACATCAGAAACGTTTGAGCATCGTGAAGGAGGATGATGGAGAAATAAAAAGTGCGGTATTTCACTAATTTATTGAAAAGCCTTACTCGGCTTTTTTGCTAAAACTTTTGTACTAATCAACGTCACAAAGCGCACTCTCTACACAGGCCTACTTCTTGTACAAGAAGCTCCTTCCGAACTTATAAATTCTTGAGCTAAAAGATCAATACAACCACTTGCAAATCTGCCGCAAAAGTTGAGGCAACTAGAAGCAGAACAACGCAAAATGAAGTAGAAGACCATAGTATTTGATGGAGACTAGAGAAGAATAAACGGGCAAATTCAAACAGTTATCCATCAAATGATAACGAAAGGTTAGGATTATGTTTAAATCCTGGAGGCATGTTACCCTCGCAATGACTTCCCTCAATTTCATGTATTAATTAAATTGATTAAATTTAAGTAATAATTAATTATTAATTATTAAAATACGTGATGAAGTCCCGACACAGGTTAAATGGGACAAAAATTAAAATCTCAATTCAAGAAGTAAACAAGAAATTAAACATCATACATGAAGCGAGCATAATAAGAATAACATTTAAATAAGGGAAGGTATGGCCTACAGTTTTGATGTAACAAATTATTGTTTTCGTGAACTATTATAAAGAATATCATTAAAAAATTACTACAGTAATTGTGAGAGGAAAAATTAATGGAAGATTTCAAACTTTATCAACCGGAAAAAAATAATCACATCAAAAATGCAATTCAAAATTTATGCTTATTGAGAAGCGCATTAATTAACTGACTTTGATGGGTGTGCCAGGTAATTGAATGTCCTAAGTAGCCACTTAATTACTTAATTATAATATATAATAATGAGATAACTACTTCAAATGCAGCTCGGAGAAATTAAAAAATTTCCGCTGTAATTGAGAAGGAACTTGAAAATACTTGTTATTTGCCGGCGGATTACCTTAAGATTTTTTGCAATATTCTACGATAAATAGAAATAAAAAGAAATGTTATTTTAAATACCAATATAGAAATAAAGAGAATTGAAGTATTAAAACAACCCATAACTTTGCGTGCACTCAATGGTTTGATTTGAAGTCTTGGCACCTAGCAGGCAAGATTTTCTAAATAAAATACATTTTTCAACAACACTCGTAGGATCTTATATTACCTTATTAAAGATTGTTAGATAAATCAATTGATGTATTCTTAACAAGTGATTCAAATTTAGGTATAAATTTGGTACTGTTTGCGGGTAGCGGCGAGGAGAAACGACATAAGTAAACGACAATGATTGTAGTACAATAAAAATCAAATATACGACTAATAATACGAGAGAATTTTAGATATACACTAAAAAACAGATTTCAATGCTTTTTACGTCTGTAAAACGCCGGATGCTAAGAATGAGGAATATCAGGAGCAATTATTCAAATTTTGGATATTCGTAGAATTTCAATAAATCAAGTCTTCCACTCAAACTAACAAAATAGAATAACAACAACAAACATGAAACAACTATCACTAAAATCTTGCAATATTATTCACAAAATAAATAAATCCACTAAGTTAATAAATGCAAACCCACTTATAAGTTAGTTAGTTAGTTAGTTTAGTGTCCAAATGTTTACTAGCGCTCCAGCTATTAAGCTATCTCGCACCGAAAGTCAAGATGAACGTCACCAACGGTGGAAGGTCTCAATTGTTCATCACCCACAAGGGGCGGAAGGTCTCAATTGTCCAGCCCGCTGAAGCTGGCTCGAAAGAAGCAGCGCTAGCATCTCAAAGAGACGAAGTGACAAGGAGGGACAGGTGACAAGCAACAGAAACGAAGACACTCGAACAAGAGGTCGCTTACACGGGACGTCGGCCGCCCGCACGAGAGAGACAGAGAAGGGAAATGTAAGGAATCCTACCTACATAATAACTTAATGTAAGGAATCCTACCTACATAATAACTTAATGTGAGGTATCCTACCTACATAATAACTTAATGCAAGGAACCCAATGAAAAATAATCAATTAATAAGGATAATATGCTGCTCAATAGTCCTTGATGAAAAATAATCAATTAATAAGGATAATATGCTGCTCAATAGTCTTTCATGAAAAATAATCAATTAATAAGGATAATATGCTGCTCAATAGTCTTTCATGAAAAATAATCAATTAATAAGGATAATATGCTGCTCAATAGTCTTTCATGAAAAATAATCAATTAATAAGGATAATATGCTGCTCAATAGTCTTTCATGAAAAATAATCAATTAATATGGGCAATTTAATGCGCAATAATCCTTGATGAAAGGTTATCAATTAATAAGAATAATATGGTGCTCAATAGTCCTTGATAAGCCTCTTGAGGGCGGCGAGACAGCGCCACTTGTCAGGCAGGTAGAAGGGCTCGAAGATGTGAGGGAAGGGCGTGTCGAACCCGCACACACGCTCCACGGGCGCCTCCAGGCTCAGGAAGCACTGGCGCTGGGGGGCATTAAGCGTTCAAACTTACGAGATCAATGAGTGCTCAAGAGTAACAGGAATTTGCTTTGTGTATGAAGACTACAATGTTGTGAGAAAATGTGCAAGAAAAATGTTGTGAGAAGAACAAAGTTGTAATAAAAAAATGTGTAAGAAAAATGTTGTGAGAAGAACAAAGTTGTAAGAAAATGTGTAAGAAAAATGTTGTAAGAAAAACAATGTTGTAAGAAAATGTGTGGAATATATCACTCAGAGGCAGCACTATCAAAGCGCAGTGGCCTTAGTACCTACACGTAGCAGCCTGTTTATTGGCTGTGATTGGTGGGTTTAGCTTGAAATACCGTCAGTGATTGGCTCATACAAATAAATGATGAACATGATTTGAATTTTTAACAAAACCTTTGACAACATATTCTACCAATAATAAATGTAGATTAGGCAGGAAGCTATTCTCGTAAGTTAGTTGATGGTATTTGATTTAAATACTAAATTAGGCGTAAATAGCAGGTTTGAAAGAGAGAACGTCAGTAGAAAAGCTGGAAGACCTTCAAGAACTCAAGAGTTCTCGAATCAATTTATGAATGATCAGTTTAAGGCTTTCTTGTGCTAAAACAAATTTATGAAAGAACATTTCAAGCCTTTATTGAGCTAAAAACAATCCTTTAATAAATCATAATTTGAAATTTTGACTCTCTTCTTGCAGTTTACTTAAGATAATATAAAATAATTTATTGAAAAACATAGAAGGCAACAATTGCTTGAAGAAGGCAAAACATTGCTATTTGACGCATCAAAACTCTGCAAAAGCATAATGGCGAATCATTACTGGATAATTGAGCTCAAAACACTGTGGTTTCAAGACGAACATATAATTAAGTTTAAAATATCGGACTGAAAAGGTTTAAACATTGTTAACCTTGTAAGGTAATTAAAGTGAGGTTTAAATATTGTTAACAAATGTCGTAAAGTAATTAGTAGTAGTAGTAGTAGTAGTAAAAGATTTACTAGCGCTTCAGATAGCAATCTATTTCGCGCCGGAGGTGAGGTCTTCAGCTACGTCAAAGATGTTTGGTCTCTTCCGTCTTCAAGGCTTATAGCCTGATCCATTTTAGGCGCAGGGGCTGGGCGGTAGATTCCCTGCTCATGGAGCGAGGGTCCGCTCCGACTTCATGTGTCAACTCCAGCGTAAGTTTAGTGAGGCTTGGTCTAGGTGATGGCAAAGTGCGATTATAGTCTCGCTAAAGGCGGTGATGCAAGTGCATATGACCGACCGGCGGTGGCGTTACGGGGTCATGCTAAATCTCTGGCAGCAGGTTGCATTCCATCAGGTATCGTCTAAGGTTATCGGTTTCGAAGAATCCTACCTACATAATAACTTAATGCAAGGAACCCTACCTACATAAGAACTTAATGTGAGGTATCCTACCTACATAATAACTTAACCCCACAACTGAGACCTGCAGTCAGACACCGCGAGCTCAACGGTGGGGCGCTCAGGAACAATCCCCCTAGGTACGCGAAGTCCCATAGGACTTTAGACGCGCACAACCCACTTATAAGCAAGAGCAACTAGCACAAGTCATTTTCCTGATCCAGTATTTTAATCTGCATAGAATATTCGAACAACTTGAATTGCAGTGCAATCGATTAATCCAAATAAGTTAAACACAAATTTTAAAGGGTCTAGCATAGTCTTCTAATAATTCAAATCAACAGTACTAGTTTTGCTTAGTATTAAATTCTGAAAGACGGCGGACTAAGAAGCTCGGTTAAAAAATAATGAATTTTTTGCCTCAAAAAAATTATTTATTTCCCGGTTGATGCTAATAAGCCTGCAAAAATTAAAAAATTAATTTTGATGTAATTCTTCTAATTCAGAGCTCGCTGTAAAAAGTAATAAACAGTATAAGAGATCTAGATTTCTCAGTTCCAATTTTTTCAGTAGTGAGATTCCAAGTGAAATATCATAAATCAAAGGCAGAAATTAATCAAATATTATCGATGATATATTCCTTAATAATCCTTGGTAAAAAATGATCAGTTAATATCAAGGATATATTCTTCAATAGTCCTTGATGAAAAGTTATCAATTGATAAGGATAATATGCTGCTCAATAGTCCTTGATGAAAAATAATCAATTAATAAGGATAATATGCTGCTCAATAGTCCTTGATGAAAAATAATCAATTAATAAGGATAATATGCTGCTCAATAGTCTTTCATGAAAAATAATCAATTAATAAGGATAATATGCTGCTCAATAGTCTTTCATGAAAAATAATCAATTAATAAGGATAATATGCTGCTCAATAGTCTTTCATGAAAAATAATCAATTAATAAGGATAATATGCTGCTCAATAGTCTTTCATGAAAAATAATCAATTAATAAGGATAATATGCTGCTCAATAGTCTTTCATGAAAAATAATCAATTAATATGGGCAATTTAATGCGCAATAATCCTTGATGAAAGGTTATCAANTCACGGTCAACAAGTCACGGTCTTACCTCACGGTCAACAAGTCACGGTCTGACCTCACGGTCTTACCTCACGGTCAACAAGTCACGGTCTTACCTCACGGTCAGCAAGTCACGGTCTTACCTTACGGTCAACAAGTCACGGTCTTACCTCACGGTCAACACTAATAATTGATGTTTAGTGATCCGAGATCTCTCAAATAGGTAAAGAAATATAGGTAAAATAAGTGAAGAATAGGTAAAAAAACATCTATGTCAATCAATGGATTCGGTAAAAAATACCACTTCACCAAAAAGGTAAAGAAATAGTGCAGTTCCAAAACGTTGACAGTTTTTTAACAAATTTTTAAATGCTACAATTGATATGTTATACATTTTACAAATATTGTAACTTTGATACGCCAACATCTTTATTTTCTGTCACTCCTTCATTATAATAGACAAATTGATGGAAAATCCCTTAGTTTGTGAACCCCTTTTTCTTTTCAGATAACAATATAAATGAAATTAGATGGCACTATAAACAAAATTAGATAGCATTATAAATGAAACAAGATGACAATATAAATGAAATTAGATGGCACTATAAACAAAATTAGATAGCTTTATAAATGAAACAAGATAACAATATAAATGAAATTAGATGGCACTATAAACAAAATTAGATAGCATTATAAATGAAACAAGATAACAATATAAATGAAATTAGATGGCACTATAAACAAAATTAGATAGCATTATAAATGAAACAAGATAACAATATAAATGAAATTAGATGGCACTATAAACAAAATTAGATAGCATTATAAATGAANTAATGAGAGATTACTGCCCCAGCCAATCAGCGTGACGTGCTTGCCTGTCCAGTGGTGGAATTAATGAGAGATTACTGCCCCAGCCAATCAGCGTGACGTGCTTGCCTGCGCAGTGGTGGAATTAATGAGAGATTACTGCCCCAGCCAATCAGCGTGACGTGCTTGCCTGCGCAGTGGTGGAATTAATGAGAGATTACTGCCCCAGCCAATCAGCGTGACGTGCATTTGTGGCTGCGTGAAGCAGTGCATTTGTGGCTGCGTGAAGCAGTGGCAAGATAAAATTCGAGTACAATTATTGCTCTGAGCTTATTAGTAGAGCTGCAATAATGTTTCACTTGTTTGGGCTAATCTGTGACCTTATCAGAATATCATGACAGGTAACACAATTAATTCAAGATTTTATGCTTCGTTATTATATTTAGGTAATTTTGGAACACAGATAGATTTTAAATTTTGCTGAAAAAAAACATGTGTAAGCCATTCGGTAAGAACAATTTGAAAGTGTTCACTCAGAGAACAAAAAATTCATATTTAGCAAGATTAAGATGCAATGACCTAATTAACAGTGTACATAATAATGGTTTAATTTGACATTTTTTAGCATTCAGGGCTTCCAAATATATCTCAAGGAGTAAAATTATTTATAATCATTAACTTATAAGCTTTAAATATAGTAAGCAACAAATGTTACCTTCAATCAAAATATCGGCCTTGCCAAGCGGCAAGGTGTAGTCTCCTTCAGGAACCTTGACATGTTACCTTCAGTTACCTTCACCTTACCTTATAAGTTACCTTATTTACCTTCAGTTACCTTCAGGAACCTTGACATGTTACCTTCAGTTACCTTCAATTTACCTTCAGTTACCTTCACCTTACCTTATAAGTTACCTTATTTACCTTCAGTTACCTTCAGGAACCTTGACATGTTACCTTCAATCAAAATATCGGCCTTGCCAAGAGGCAAGGTGTAGTCTCCTTCAGGAACCTTGACATGTTACCTTCAATCAAAATATCGGCCTTGCCAAGAGGCAAGGTGTAGTCTCCTTCAGGAACCTTGTCGACAGCTGAGCGGTAGAGCACTTTAGGCTCCAAGAATATGCAGGGGTCAGGCTCCCTGATACATGACAGCAGTAAGCCTTTGGCTTTTATTGGCCCTCGAGGAATCACAACCTACAAGGGTGACAATATACATTTAATTGCATGATAAAATGCATAATGATGACCTCAAGGGATCACAACCTACAAGGGAGGCAACGTACATTTAATGGCATGATAAAATGCATAATGATGACCTCAAGAAATCACACCCTACAAGGGTGACAATATACATTTAATTGCACGATAAAATGCATAATGATGACCTCAAGGGATCACAACCTACGAGGGTGACAACGTACATTTAATGGCACAATAAAATGCATAATGATCACCTCAAGGGATCACAACCTACAAGGGTGACAACATACATTTAATTGCATGATAAAATACATAATGATAATGGAAAAACATAGATTCTGAAAAATGGCACAAAAAGAAGTAAGCTTGCACAAGAGTGGCACAAGGATTTCAGTGATGGTTGCTGTCTCATCAGAACAAAGTATTTGACATAAGGAATAGTGTGAAAGATAATGTAATGATTTTAGAAATTATGTTAATACAGTATATTTCTAATATTCATTATTTTAGCATCATGTTAGCATAATTGTGCTTTGACATCAGGAAGAGTGTGAATGATTTTAGAAATTAGAATGATTTTAGAAATTATTGCACATATGTTTCAAACATTTATTATATCAGCATCATGTTAGAATAATTATATTGCAGGAACATATACCTACAAGTTAGCAAGAATGGGACTGACTTTGAGACCAGGAGTGTGAGCAAAGTAAGCCTCTGGAGACTGTGAATGGTAGACAGCCCCATGCCCCACGGCCCCACAGGGTGCACGCACGGTCATCTTACCACAGTTGAACAGGTTGCCAGACCGATACCTATACTTGGCCGCCTCATTTACAAGCTGTGAATCAAAAAATCTATTTAAACCTCTACCGCCTGACATGAGTAACCGGAGCAATATTGTCACGCGCCTACTTCCCATAAAGGACACGTTCTAGTGAGCGCAAAATGACTTGCACTGATGGTTGCCGCCACGTATGACAACTTTAAAATGTTCTCTGTTGCGTACAAACGTCCTCAGGTTGCTACACTCAATAGTTTACGTATAATTTGCCGCCACGTACGACAACTTTAAAATGTTCTCTGTTGCGTACAAACGTCCTCAGGTTGCTACACTCAATAGTTTATGTATAATTTAATTTAAAAGTTATGTTCCTGAAGAGTGACAGGCAGTACAGGTTAAAAATTGGATCATATAAAAAATATTAAAGAATAAACAATGCAAGTGGTTTTCAATTGGGAATAGAGGAATAATGAATGAAGTTTCCAAGATATTGAACTGATGAATGAAATTACCATGAATATTACCCCTTGTTGAAAGATTTTCAATAGCAGAACTCCTTTGATTGAACCTTTCCCAGGAAATAATGAATTTAAATGAATGTCTTTGTGAGGTAGAATGAATGTCTTTGTGAGGTAGAATGAATGTCTTTGTGAGGTAGAATGAATGTCTTTGTGAGGTAGAATGAATGCCTCACCTGATCAAAGGCCGGATAAATGTAATCAGCAAATTGGATTTCAGCAATAGCTGTGGATCCAGCGCATGCCACTCCAATAGCAAAGCCAGCAATGCCTTGCTCACAGAGAGGTGTGTTGAAGACGCGCTGTCGCCCATACTTGTCCTGAAGGCCTACAGAGCAGCGGAACACTCCTCCAAAACCAACGTCTTCACCAAACAAAACTGCACAAAAATCAATTTTTCAAGCTGTTAAAAGGCTTTTCATTTATTCAAAGCTGAAAAGTTGATTTGAATATTTATTTTGAATTTTTTTCATGAAAAAAGTGTTTGATGATCACTGAGAGACAAAAAATATTAAAAATCATAAAGCTTTAGATGAAAAAAGAATGCTGAAAGGACCATAGTAATTGACACACATTTTAAATAATCTACTTGCAGTTTAAAAAATTATCAACTCAAGGTTTGAATTCAATTTGAAGATAAAGAAATGCCAATTCATAGCCATGAATATTAAACACAGTCATAACAAATTTCATGGAAACATACATACTTGCTGAGTCATCTGTTGCTAAAGCTATATCCATGGCACTGTTGATGGCCTTGAATAGATTCATCTCCTTCAGTTCTCCTGAAATAAGAGTTCCGTTGAAACTTCAGTACTTAAGAATTGTTGAAAAAACAAGGTTTCAAGAGTGCAAATAATTATTGTTAACTAGTGTAGCTCAGATTTTAACCAATTAGTTAAACAATTTTGAATTATCATTAATTCGTGCCTCAAAATAATCAATTATCTTTCAAACTAATAAGCAAAAGAAGATAATGCAGCCTTAAATTGGAAGATAATGCAGCTTCAAATTGGAAGATAATGCACCTAAAAATTGGAAGATAATGCAGCTTTAAATTGGAAGATAATGCACCTTTAAATTGGAAGATAATGCAGCTATAAATTAGAAGATAATGCACCTAAAAATTGGAAGATAATGAAGCTATAAATTGGAAGATAATGCACCTTTAAATTGGAAGATAATGCAGCTATAAATTAGAAGATAATGCACCTTTAAATTGGAAGATAATGCAGCTCTAAATTAGAAGATAATGCAGCTTTAAATTAGACAAGGGGATTTTACACATAAAACTTAGTGTTTTGACAATTAGAACAAGTTTTAACATTCACATCAGAAAATAATAATTCAAGAATCAGAGAATTTCCAGTCATAAAAAAATTAACAAACTTAGCCTAGTAGATATTTATAAGGTTTCTCACCTAAATCTCCAAAGTCCTCTGCCTTGTCAGGATGGTAAGTGAAAAATGATGCATGGCGGGCTGATGTAATTTGAACAGCTTGCTTCAGTTTGCATCGTTGAAGAATAATTTTTGACTGAATAAGCTTAGATGAAGCTATCCGTACTAAACCAATAGAAGACATGCCTTAAAAAATAGTTTAAAATGAGTGTTCCAATGCAAATTAGCAAAACCTTACAATAAAGATTCTTGTGAAAATGGAAAAAAATCAGAATCCTAACTCAGTAATGCATGAGAACGTTGCAGCATATCTCAGGGTAGGAACTTATTACAATAATCATCAATACTGAATAACTTTAAATTATTTCTTAGAATTATTTTTTGATATGGATTAAGAAAACAGCCTGTGTTGGTCAATAAAAACCCAGCGAATGATTAGAGTTTGATTTGATAAATAAAGAAAAGTAGATGCAAGGAAAATACAGGGGCAAGCATTGTGATGCAAAAATTAGTTCAAGAATAGATGGGATAGTTAAAAATTGTTAAAATCAATAAGATATTGTTGCAGGGGGAGCTGTATAGCTCATTTGCCTAACCCTTTGTCTTTCATGCTCATTTATTCAAGGGGAGTGTCTGGCCAACTTTTTTGGATATTGGCTTTTCCAGTTGTTAGTCTCGTCTTAAAGCTGACATTCTGAGCTATCCAACAGTACCAAAACCATCTCTGAACGTTGATTTATGCGTTCACGACCGATCCCGCAAGGGAGGGGGGTGGGGGAGTTCTTCAACAAATTAGATAGGGGGAAATTAGCTGCCGAGCACAATAAATAGAGTGGCAGCCGGAGTTAGGAGGCATCTTATAACCATGAAGCTGAGTGTGGTGAGCTCGGATCACCTCTCCTGTTGCCAGGACTAATAATTGGTATGTCACCCCATTATCATTAGCTGAACTCACTTGGAAGGGCCCTTTAAAAGTAGGACTGAGCTTATTGATGTTTAAAAACCCCTTATGTTGGATTTTCATCAAAACTAGTTGACCTACTTCAAAATTTGAGAATTTAGGGTGGCCCCTCTTCCAATGCTGCACCAGGACACCTTGCAAAGGTGGATCAGCATGGATGCAGTGAGCCCTGGTTAGTAAAAAGCTAGAGGGAGGCATATGAAGTTCTGAGTGCAATGTATTATTATACACTATAAGAGCCTTTGGCAGTACTATGTCCCAAGATAGTTCATTGCTCACCAGACTGTGCAAAAAATTCTTAAATGTAAGATTCACTCGCTCAACAGCTCCGTTACTGGACGGACAGAAGGGTGTCATCAACTTGTGATTGATATTGGGTTGAAGAAGAAAATTAGAGAAGTCATGCGATGTGAACTCTGGCCCATTGTCAGTTGTTGTTGTTTCTTGCACCAAACGTCACGCTCGCGTGGGCGGAGGCTCTGGTGGTGGTCGGAGGGGAGGCACCGGGAGAGGGGGCAGATGGGCGAAAGCAGAGAGGGTGGCCAGGAACGTCGACGCCTCCACGGGGTTGTTCCACAATTATGAGACGCTGAGGGACGTGGGGAAGGCGGGGCAGGCAAAGAGGTGCTGGACGGATTGGAGGGGATCTCCGCACTCCGGGCAAGCGGCGCTAAGGGAGCGCCCGACCCTGTGGGTGTAGGACACAAGGGAGGTGTAGGACACAAGGGCTGGTTGGGTGGGGGGCAGCTAAGTTTTCCAGATAGTGAGCGGAGAAGGTTCCAGTGTTTTGCCTGGTGAGTTCGTCTGTTGCACGAGGCGAGGTGTGTCTGCCAGGTATTCCTGGCATGGGCTTGTATAGAAGTGGTGATTTCTAAGTTGAGTTCAGGGAGCTGGGGTTCGTTAGGGTTGTGCGCCCTGATGTCATCCCGTTGCTCCATGAGCAACCGGGTGCCAGGGCTGACTGCAGGGGAGAACTCCTTTCAGAAGCCCGCAGGGATGTGCTGCTTGGCAGCAGCCGCCAGGACGCCCCTAAGGGTCAACTTGCCTCCGCACGAGGTGGGGGGAGGGACTGCCTCGAGCGCTGCTTCAACTGCTGCTGTGTAGGCATGCTAGTCCACTTTCTTAAAGTTAGTATAGGAGCAGGCAGACCGTGGAGCCAGGGACTCCACGGCAGGAGGTAGATGAAGCAGGATGGGCAAATGGTTGGAATTTAGGGCGACTTGAGGAGCCCATGAGGTGCTGAGTAGTAGCTGCCCAGTGATGATGGCCAGGTCAGGTGAGGAGGGCAGACCGTGGGAGGGGAGGCGGGTCGGCGAATCCTCGTTGAGGAAGGCTAAGGGGGAGCCAGAGATGACGTCGTCGATGGTGATCCCTCTCGCTGCTGCTCTCTGGTCCTCAGTGTGGGAGAACCAGGAGGGGTGATTGGCGTTGAAGTTGCCCACTATCAGACAATTGTTCGGGATGGTGACAATGTCAGAGAGGTCCGGGAAGTATCTCAGGGGGCATGAGGTGGCTGGTGGGATGTATGTATTGATAATACAGAGAGGGGAGCCATTGAGCGGAGTGGAGATGACTATGGCCTCCATGGTGGCGTCACCACGCAGGAGGGGAGAAATATCACGCCCGGTGTACTGGATGTCGTGACGGATCAGGATTAGAAGACCGCCACCGTGGCCACCGGGACGGTCCCTACGCTCCAGCGTGTATCCAGGAAAAGAGGGAGGGCGGGAGGCCGCTGAGAGCTTCGTCTCCTGGATGCAGGCAATTGCAACATCGTGCTGTGCGAGGAAGGCAGCCAGTTTGACTGCGCTGGATTGGATCCCATTGCAGTTAAACTGGAGGACGCAGAGGCAAGTGGAGGCAAGCACGGGGGGAGGCCGTTGGGGCGAGGGGGGAGGGGGTCTGGGTGGGCTCGGGTCAGGCCGTCTGCACGTAGGGCAGATCCAGTCCGCAGAGTAGTGGTGAATGGAGCAAAGGCCGGAGCACCGCTTGTGGCACCAGGCGTTGGTCATGGAGCACCGAAACGAGTAGCACTGCCATGTGACCGGGAGGGAGCAGACTGAGCAGGGGTCCTGGCCAGGGTTGGGATGGATACCCTGGGTAAGGAGAAGAAGGACGAATAGGAAGAAAAGATGGGAGGAGAGAAGGGCATAGGGTGTCCCAGGAAAGGTAGGCAGCCAAAGATGTGGGTAGGGGGAAGCGGAGGCCGAGGTTCTCCTGCCCTTAGGGGAAAAAATGATGGAGCCTCCGACCAGTAGTGATCTGGGCGGGGGGGGCTCTGCCGTTTGGCCTGGTCCGCGAGTAAGCCGGGCATCCGTCCGATGCGCTGGCCAGGGTACACCCACGACGCAGACGCGGCAGAGATCGGGGGCCCCATTGTAAGTAAGCAAATTGGCTGGAATATGAGCAAGGCAAGGAAAATTTCCATGCTCACTGACCATGAAACTATTAGGTCATTGCAAGTTGGGTGCCCAGTATTGAAATGTTTGCACAAGCACTTGAAGAAGAATGTCCAAGCCAGGTCTTGGCCAGGTTAAATTAAGAAATTTTCATGATATGCATCCAAATTGTCAATTGACCATGGCATACTTGTATTTAATGACACAGAACCAATTGCTGTGGTGCCATTTAAGAATCTTGTAGGGTTGATCTTAACATTGCATGTGGAACTTGCCCATGTGGGCCGTGATAAGTTGCTAGAATTGATAGGACGTCTTGTATGGCACGTTTCTTGTTATCAAATTGTTCAAGATGTCTGTAGCACTTGTCATAGTTGCCAAATTTTGAAAGAATTTTCCACTCAATTCGTTCCACCTACAATTAAGATATGCACAAGCTATCCATTTGAGCTCATGGCAGCTGACTCTTAATCTCATTGCCCAGAACCCCTCAAGGTTATGTGGGATGTCTTGTTGTAGTTGACTACTACTCAAAGTGGCTTGCTGCTGAACCTCTAAAGAACAAGACAAGTGCTGCCATAATTGAAGCTTTCAATTTTCAAATTTTTCCATGCCTTGCTCATATTCCAGCCAATTTGCTTACTGACAATGGGCCAGAGTTCACATCGCATGACTTCCCTAATTTTCTTCTTCAGTCCAATATCAATCACAAGTTGACAACACCCTTCTGTCTGTCCAGTAACGGAGATGTTGAGTGAGTGAATCGTACATTTAAGAATTTTTTGCGCAGTCTGGTGAGCAATGAACTATCTTGGGACATTGTACTGCCAAAGGCTCTTATAGTGTTTAATAATACATTGCACTCAAAACTTCAAATGTCTCCCTCTAGCTTTTATCTAACCAGGGCTCACTGCATCCATGCTGATCCACCTCTGCAAGGTGTCCTGGCGCAGCATTGGAAGAAGGGCCACCCTAAATTCTCAAATTTTGAAGTAGGTTAACTAGTTTTGATGAAAATCCAACATAAGGGGTTTTTAAACATCAATAAGCTCAGTCCTACTTTTAAAGGGCCCTTCCAAGTGAGTTCAGCTAATGATAATGGGCTGACATACCAATTATTAGTCCCGGCGACAGGAGAGGTGATCCGAGCTCACCACACTCAGCTTCGTGGGTATAAGATGCCTCCTAAATATATATCTGATCATCCTGTGTACAGTGAAAAAGTGCACAGAGATCAGGATGATGGAGGGATGGCAATTGACAATGATGTACAAGGTGCAGTGGCAAGTGAGGCTTGTGACCCTGATGTAGCAATAACCCCCATGTGTGATGATTTATTGTCTGTTTCAAGTTGTGGGTCAAGTGTCTCAAGTGTGGTTGTAGTAGTAACTCTCCTCATTCATCTGATGCTGAGGCTGACTTGAGCTCATCATTCTCTGGTTTCAGTGGTCGTTCAGATGATGAAAATTCAGCTGATAGCCTGATACACAACCGAATGTAGGGTTTTGTCAGTTACATCTAGTGGTTCTTTAAATCCCTTAGTATCCAAGTTGTTACAACATGAGTTATGTTGATGTTGCCATTTAGAAACAATCAGTGAGACCCAGGTTCTAAGGCTTTCCACAGCCATGGATGAATGTTCCCATATTCAGTCAAGTCCCATTGTTCAGCAAGTAGAGACCACAATGTCAGGTGATGCTAGACAATCATGTGATTGTACAAATTGACCTTGGATTGGGATGATGACGATGATTTTGATCTCTCTTCCTTGAATTTAGATCTGACGGGTGATGCATCTAAGGAAAGTAATGATCCAGAAGGTGCATTGGCATCTGACCCAGAATTTTTGGCAATGTTTGGCGAGTGGGAAGATGAACCATCAACCAACATTGCTGCCAAACAAGCAATCACTGTGACTCTATTGCTGGAAGCTGGTGCAATTGTTCAGATGGGAGATGCTACACTGTCAGACGCAGGACCCCAAGTGCTCCCAGATGTCAGTGCTAATCACTCATCTCGTGGAAATTCTGAATCACTTTTTGCCGGATTTAGTCCTTGGAAACCAATAGACTGGCGTGCCTCATGTCTGCAAGGAATGCAGTGTTTGGTGCCAATCAGTCACTACAGAGGCGCACCAGATCTAAGGGTCCTGTAGAAGAGTTGCCTAATGTTCAATCCAGAATTCTGGAAAGACATTCTCGTAGACGGCTTAGCTCTTAAGAATTAGAAAAATTGTGTTGCTGCTATTGTGCTTCTTCAACTGGTGTAATTTTGGCAAAAATTTCACTATTATGATGTAATGTATAAATAGGTAGCGCTTCTCTTCGAGTCAATTTACGGCTATATATGTATACTTAAAGGATTCCTAATATATTCACAGACTTATTTAAAAGTCTCAAACCATAATATTCTTTCTAACAAACAGTTTATCACTATTTGGTAGAGCAAGGTCAACTATCAACTTTTGCATGTGTATTAATGTTCTCACTGGCAATGGGTGATGTGGACTTTCGCTCTGGGGATCTTAACATTTTCCTGCCAGACCTAGTGTTTTGCGGAAATATTGCACGCAATAGTTTGACACTATGATGTCACTATTTCAACCATCTACGCATGCCATGCACAGAACTAAAACAAAGCTTAATATAAAGGAAAAAGTTGAGAAGTGTCGGAATTACCCACAATGTCGGAATATGGTGCGTTTACTCTAATAATAATAAAAATAGAATAAATCAAATAAAAATAAATATATATACAAAAATAAAATAAATGAAAATAAAAAATAAAAATAATTTAAAATAAGAACAAAATATTTACTAAATAATATTAAAAAAAAAGAAAATTATAGAACAAAAGAACAATAAAATATAAAATGCAATAACATACCTATTACCGTAAAATGGGGTTACTTTGTCCGGCGGGGTAACTTTGACCACTTTTTGTTTTTTTTTAACAAAAACCCCCAAAACTCAAAAACGATTTGACATAGAAAAATTTAGTCAATGCCATCAAAGGCCTAATACTGAGGCTACGTAACACAATAGAAAGATTTAAAAAGTTTGCATATCTAATAGGTTAAAAAATTAAAAATGTGACCCACAAAAAAGAGCTATTATTCAAAGCCAACCTATATAACATATTTTATGTTTGATACACCTATTAATGTTTTTTTCTTTATGTTTCAGACTCTACAGAGTCTTATATATGGTAATTTTAACTTAATTTCCAAACCGGTCAATGTTACCCTGTCACGGCTGCCATTAGGCAGCCGTGTTAGTTATTTGGAGTTATTTTACCAAAAAATAAAATTGATTTTACCACCCGGTCAAAGAAACCCCATGAGCTGGGGTAACAAAGACCATCACTTTTTTTGAAATTACATCAAAACTATGAGAGGCAGGAGCTAGCAATTTATGGTAAGTAAAGCTAGAGTATAGACCTGTATTTTGCATGTTTCAATTTAAGGTTAACTTATCTAGTAAAAAAATGGCATCATTTTGAAAAAAAAGTGGTCAAAGTTACCCCATTTTACGGTACCGTACCTAAAATAGCATGGGCTGCCATGGAGGGCTTATCCATTAGTCTTGAAGAGAACAAAACACAGCAACCAGCGGCTGTGGCGGCATGCATCGTGCTCCACGCGTCTGACGTGGAAGACGGTGGAACACGGTAGAGCCACGAAACACGGCAGAGCCACAAAGCATAGCCTAATGCCTATCTATTATCTATATACACATGAACTAAAAACAATAAAAGAAAATAAAAAGGCAATTCAGCACCAAATGTTAAAAAGTTGGGTGCTCCTACCACTACGTTCAGCCATCAGGCAAGTATTCTTTTCAACAATTCAAGATCAAAACTAGTATTAGTTGTCACAACCATGCCCTAACTTGCGCCACACATGAGATCTTTATGCTAACTGAACGTCCAGCCTGAGTGGGGGCAGCCTGGAGCTTCTCTTGGCTCAACAGCCATATCAAGAAAGATGAACTTTGATCTTTCTTTGCAGGGTGTCCACTTGGAGTGGACTTAAAGCCGCAGGTCTGCCAGATGGATGACCGTTGGGCCTGAGAGCTTATAGCTTGTGGTTTGCAGCTTCTTTGTATATGAAATTAATTGCTGCCATCTTGTGAGGTTGGCTGATGTAAGCTCAGTACAGGATTGGTAGAAGTTTACAGGGAACATATATTAGTAAATGAAAGGAGTTACTGCTAATGTAATTTAGACAAGTAAGGGCTGCTAATATCACAACCTTCATTAAACAACAAAAAAAGAAGAATAATAATAATAGAAATATATACATACCGTCAACTGGGGTGACTTCGGCCACCCAGCTGACTTTGGCCACATTTTTTATTTTGTTTTGCAAACAAAAATGGGGTCGTAAATGCTGGGGTCATAAATGCCAGGGTCGTAAACGAGGTCATAAACGATGGAGTGACTTTGGCCATCGTTTATGACCCCGCTTTTGTTTGCAAAACAAAATAAAAAGCGCAGTGGAAGTCACCCCCAGTTGACGGTAATTATAATAATATTAAAGAAAAAAACCTAGATGACCTACTTGCTAAATCGAAACATATATCAGCAGTTGCCATGCATTAACAATTCTATCATGCTTCCATATAGGGTAAACGCAGTATATTCCAACATCGTGGGTAATTCCGACACCTCTCTAGTTTTTCCTTTATATTAAGCTTTGTTTTAGTTCCATGCGTTTGTTGATGGTCGAAATAGTGACGTCATACATTTGCGCATCAAACTACTGCCAAAACACTAGGTCTGGGCCATCTAGCGGGAAAATGTTGAGATCCAAAGAGAGACAGTGCATGCCACCCAATGAGATCATCGAAAAATGTGTCAAAGTTGACAGCTGACCTTGCTCTACCAAATAGTGATAAACTGTTTGTGTAGAAAGAATATTATGGTTTGAGGCTTTTAAATACGTCTGCAAATATATTAGGAATCCTTTAAGAATACTTGTATTTGCTGATTTCAAGTCGTAAATAAATTAATATATGATTAAGTTGAGAAATGGATTTAGACACATAAAAACTAATTGGACAACACACACACAACTTGAATTAGACACACACAGCTCGTTCCAAGCCGTGTGCAAAAATTAAAATTTTCTTAATTAAAAGCTTAATAACTGTTAATTAAAAGCCTAATTAAGTAGTGCTCAATATTAAATAGTGTTCTAATTTAAAGCTGTGTCGTATTCCAATACAGCTCACACAGCGATCGGAATTCGAACACGTGAATGTCGGAATTACGTATTAGTACAATTTGAAGCGCGGTCAGAATATGTCTCACCACGTGCCAAATATAGTCACACTCACACACAGTGTCGGAATATGGGGATTTGGTAGGTTTGCATTCTAAAGGCTTTTAAATAAATATGGCAACATTTTGTGACGTTTCATCGTTGCTGGTGCGTTGTACGGTGTTTTGAGAGTCACGTAAAGCAAACAGAACTCGAGTAACGCATACGTTTTTTTTTAGTTTTCCATTTCTCGATGAGTCCTTAATGTGTCGGAATATACCGCGTTTACCCTATACAGCATTGCAAGGCACTCATCTAAAGATCACTTAGCCTACCTGACTTTAAAATAAATACATTGAAAAATTGAGAGATTTTCTGTGATACCTTATCACTAAAGTTACCTCCCCCCAGGCCCCCAGGAGATTACAAAGGTAATCTACATTGATGCTTCTCAAGTTACTTAGTAGCTCCTGTCTTGGTAGCACATGATGCTGACAGTCCAGAAGAAAGTGAACAATTGGGTCTGTTGTGTTGCAGGTGGTGCACTGATCAGAATCACTCATTTTAAACTTGTGCCAGGGTGCAGAGGGTGGATGCAGCCCACTATGCAGAGAGTGGATGAATATTGCAAGATCTTTGGCAACGCTTCAGTAGCCAAATTTTCGCCTTCAGAAGATCTTGCCGACACATTTAGATTGAAATTCTTGCATTTAATATATTTCTCAGTCTTCGGCCAACTATTTAGAAAAAAAGTAAGGTTTCCGGTACGTTGGATGGATATTACGATGCAGCGAAGCTTGTCCGGAAATCAGTTGCGATGAGTTCCCGCAAAAAATGTAAACAACGTTTTTTTGATTGCGTAGTTTCGGTCACATTACAGCGGTCAGACTGCTTTATTACATGTTCAGTTGACACTTGCTGTACAATCGGACTGTTTTTAGGGTAAAATTAGTTATTTGGGGTAACATGTGTATGCAACCTTCTAAATAAGTTCGTGGCTTGTAAATAGTTCGTCATTACTCAGCGTAAATGGCTTTTCATTAAAAATTACCTGGCGACGCATCTTGAAAATGGCCGGCGACGCTTTGGGCTTAAAAACCCATATATTGGCGACGCAGCATCTACTCTCTGCATAGTGGGATGCAGCGTCGCGAATATATGGGTTTTTAAGCCGTAAGCGTCGTCAGGTAATTTTAAGATGCATCACCTGGTAATTTCTAATGAAAAGCCATTTACGCTGAGTAATGAAAAACTATTTACAAGCCACAAACTTATTTACAAGGTTGCATGCACGTGTTACCCCAAATAACTAATTTTACCCTAAAAACAGTCCGATTGTACAGCAAGTGTCAACTGAACATGTGATAATGCAGTCTGACCGCTCTAATGTGACCACAACTACGTAATCGTAAACTTGATGTTTACATTTCTTTGGCGGGAACTCATTGCAACTGATTTCCGGACAAGCTTCACCGCATCCTGATCCATCCAACATATACCAGAAACCTTACTTTTTTTCTAAATAGTTGGCCGAAGACTGACAAATATATTAAATGCAAGAATTTCAATCTAGATGTGTAGGCAAGATCTTCTGAAGGCTTAAATGTTGCTACTGAACTTAAACTGAAGTGTCGCCAAAGATCTTGCAATATTCATCCACTCTCTGCACAGTGGAACCTGTGCAGATAGCTCCTGACACCTGCATGGCGGTGGGCGCATGCCCAATTCTAATTCTTGCAGATGCACATTCTAGCTTGCGGGCATAGTGGCAAACCAGAGCTTTTTTGGAATCAGTTCATTTTTAATTTCCTCATTAACTCAAGATTTAAACCAATTTCACATTTTTCAGCTACTAGGCCTGCTATGATAATGCTGGTATCCATGATACTTTATTGGTCTACTTATAAGACTCAAAAATGAACTTGAGGGAGAGTCTAAAAAACTCTCTGCTTTGTCACTATGCTTGCGGGACTTCAGGCAAAGCCAAGGGCAAAGTCGCGGTTCCACCATATTGTTACTCAAAAAAGCTCCTCTCTGAGTCTGACTACTGTCTGAGCAACAGTCGTTTTCCAGTTCCTAGTCCAGCACTTGAGAGTTGTGTAGTTTCTCCCTCTGGACAGACCCAGACAGTAAGTGTCTCCTCTATGGCAGGCATGGAATATAACTACTTAGCGAGCCGCGACTGAATTTTTCAAGCCGTGGTTTTATGGATTTGCCAGCCGTGATTCCATTTCTTTGAGCCGTGATTCCATTTCACCGAGCCGTGAACTTGATATCTTGGCCATGAAAAGCCACTTACAAGGTGCGAATTTATTTACAAAGTCCATGCACCTCTTATCCCAAATCACTCATTTTACCCTAAAACAGTCAAACGGCAACAATAAAATTTGTCTTTACTCTAAGTTGAACGCGTATTAATGCAGTATGACCGCTTTGACATGACTGCAAGTGACCGTAAACGTGGTATATTCTGACACATTAAGGACGCATCGAGAAATGAAAAACTATAAAAAAAACATATGCGTTACTCGAGTTCTGTTGGCTTTACGTGACTCGCAAAACACCGTACTACCCGCCAGCAATGATGAAACGTCACAAAATGTTGCCATATTTATTTAAAAGCCTTTAGAATGCAAACCTACCAAATCCCTATATTCCGACGCTGTGTGTGGCAATATTCGGCACGTGGTGAGGCGTATTCCGTCCGCACTTCAAATTCTACTGATACGTAAAAGCGTGATTTTTAGGTTTTACATAGGTTTACAGTCTTTCCCAGATCGATATAGATCATTTCCAGTCAAAAAAATTTTTCCGATTTTTGATGAAGATAAAATGCAAGGTAAATAGTGGACGCAAATTCCGTGGTGTTATGGCATTTTTAACTTAGCCTGGGTGACCCATATACTTTTGTGGTTGTTTCTTAAATATCTATAAAAAATGGTTTTCCGATGCCAACCGCCAAAAACGGATTTCAGATTCTTAATCTACACCCCAAAAAACATATAATTAAAAAAGTAACGCCCTTTTTTTTGGATGCACTTAATGTAAAGTAATACCCTTATTTCTAAAGTGCCTACAAGTCTATTTTATTCTATTCTAGTGGTACCAAAATGGCAAAATCATCCAGAACTATGGTATGATTCCAGGGAATGCACAGGAACATTGCTCTGACCCCACTCAGCTACTAGGCCTGCTACAGTCTACTGGCAGTACCGTTGACGGGGGGGCCAGGAGCCTCCCGGTCGACGTCGGCGGGAGGGTTATGCATCAGCATGAAACCCTGAACTGACCCAGGGCCCAGGGTGCAGAGGCTGGAAGCAGCGTTGACTATATATAGGTTTTTAAGCCCAAAGCGTTGCCAACCATTTTCAAGATGCGTTGCCAGAATGCCAGGTAATTTTTAATGAAAAGCCATTTACGCTGAGTAATTAAAAACTATTTACAAGGTTACATGCACGTGTTACCCCAAATAACTAATTTTACCCTAAAAACAGTCCAATTGTATAGCAAGTGTCAACTGAACATGTGATAATGCAGTCTGACTGCTCTAATGTGACCGCAACTACACAATCGTAAACTTGTTTACATTTTTTGGCGGGAACTCATCGCAACTGATTTCCGGACAAGCTTCACTGCATCCTGATCCATCCATTGTACCGGAAACCTTACTTTTTCTAAATAGTTGGCCAAAGACTGAATAAAATATTAAATGCATTAAATGCAAGAATTTCAATCTAAATGTGTTGGCAAGATCTTCTGAAGACGTAAATTTTGCTACTGAAGCGTATCCAAAGATCTTGCAATATTCATCCACTCTCTGCACAGTGGAACTGACCATGAGAACTGGGGGTAGTGCTGTGCTTCGCAGGCCCGCAGCTTCTGGTCGTGGCCAAGCCAAAGCGTAACCTCTCTGGACTCTGAGGACTGAGACTCTATTCAAATCTTCCAAACATTACATTTTCTGATTTTCAGGCCCAGTCTGCCCAAGCCTAAACATTACTTACATTAGTTATGTATTCCATTAAGTCTTCCGGATGGAATGATGTACCTACCCATTAACGCTGACAACAATTAATTCATAACAATAATTCAGTAAATTTAACCTGAAATCCGCTCGAGTGCACCAGGCATAGAATATATCTACTTGGCCAGCCATGACTGAATTTTTTGAGCCATGGATTTTTGGATTTGCCAGCTGTGATTTCATTTCTTTGAGCTGTAATTCCATTTTTTCAAGTAGTTAATTCCATGTCTGTGATATCCCTGCCATGAAAAGCCATTTATGAGCTGCGAACTTATCTACAAATTACCAAGTCCCTGAATTCTAGAGGGATATTAAATTAACCAGTACTGTCAGTACACATTGCATATTGGAAAGCAGGACCTGAAAGCTTGGAAAGGCCAGGAACTTTTCACTTTCAGTCTATTATTTACATATCCTATCACTTTCCAGCTGTGATTGGTTAATGAAAATTGTAATGTTACCTGCTTTCTAGCTGTGATTGGTTGATGGGAATGCTTTCCAGCTATGATTGGTTGGGCCCATAAGCTTTGGCTGCCCCGCCCTCACTCAGCACCCTGGGGCCCCCAAACATAGTACCATCAAACAGGGGTAATAACGGATGGGCGGGGTAATAAGGGACCATGGTGGAATTTTAATATATAGTGCTCAAAGGTACTTGTGGGTGGAGACATATCCCTTCCCAGCTGTGATTGGTTAAGATGTCATTCATTCCAGACTGTGATTTGTTGATAGTGTCATGATCTTATCCTCTCAGGACTGTGATTGGCTAATAGGATCATGATCTCATGCTATCCAGATTATGATTGGTTATGGGATCTTATCCAGACTATGATTGGCTATGCAATTGCCTTCCCACCTAAGTGGAAATTCCACTTCCTCAACAGACATACTAAAATTTTGTATGTGCGCAGAGTTACCCTATTGCAGATGAGTGCGGATTTTGGAGGAATATCTATATTCAACCATGGAATTGGGTAATTCTCTTGAAATATCATGTATCACTTCCACAGAACTAAAAATGTTGTTGCACAATGAGAGGCCGACATACACAGGTTTTGTAGCGAACTCACAACCTTTGTTGCACTTTATCCAGTAGATCATACTTCAGGAAATGCATATAATTTCTAAATCATGAATTGCAATGCTTTTATGTAATAGATTACACAATAATACAAGACACAAAGAAAATAAAGACCGGAAATATTTTTTAGCATTTTTTTTATCCTTTAATGATTAGTTCAAATTTGTACAGTAAAATGAAATTATGGTAACCTAATATATGTGAATCATATACGGTAGTTAAGATGGGATCGATCAATTTATAACTCAATGATCAATGGTTTTGCTTTAATTTATTAAATTTATATTCAAATTGGTGGTATCTATGCTGGTGTAATAAGCATCATAAATTTTTCATATTCATTCACTGCAAAGTGAAATATAATTGGAATATGTGGTTATTTTATAGAATGCTAACTATAAGGCACAGAAAAATGACAAGGTCCCATTTACCCTCGATGCAAATGAAACCTCTTCATCGGTGCAGCTCAGGCACTTTTACCTACACAATTTGTAGGACATGAATAGCATTTGTGAACATGCATGCAATGTGCATGTTGACTTCATGCACTGACATCAATACATTATCATGTTTTCCAGCATTTGGAGAGTACATTTCTAGAAAGCTTCTTCTAATTCACCTGATACGTATAGTGCCTAGCATTATGTGAAAATATTCATCTGTAGCAAAACTTTGAATTGGGCTTTCACATCATCACGAATTAAATAATAAATTTTGGTGGTAGAATCAGCCTTCATGAAATTTTACAAGAAAAAGTTCGTGTTGAGTATTGTCAAGCAGTGTAGCTTTCCGAGTAAAGCTAATTTTATAACCTAATTTATTTTGCTATTTGAAAGGTTGAACTGTTAGTGACAGGAAAGACACTAATAAACTAAATTCTGTAACCCATGAAAAATTAAAACCCATCAGCTAGCAAAGTAACTACAGTGATTTTATTATCACAAGTAATTTACATAATAGAAATGTCAACACTATTTTTCAAATAAATTTCACTATAAAGCAGATGTGTTGACCAATGAGTAAAATTAATATTAAGTAATTTAGAACACTTTGGTAAAATTAGTTCATGCTATTGTTATCTCAAAGTTGTACAGCAGGCATGTTGATGCATAGTAATATACTCCAACTACAGAGCCAACTGAGTTGTATTATGGCGCAATAATGATGGCATTAACAAACTTCATGAGAACCGTTTAGGAACAGAAAATGTTAACTTTCATTTACGTTTCTCCAAAATGAGGCAACTAAAATTTGAAATATTTTACTGTGAGCCAAACTCTCTAGTATTTATGGGTAAAATTATACTGTGAAAAATCATTGCACATCAGTTGCCATGAAGAAACGATTGAGGAGGTTTCTCTGATAGCAAACTAAAGTATCATCCATTCCATCAGAGAGCCACACTTATGACCATCACTTTCCTTATTTAATAAAAACTTGCAAGTTAATGTAGTATAACTAGTGACAAATTATTACTTTATCGGTATTGCTAGATCAAATTTCAGGTAGAAATTTTAAGGTTTCTCATTAAAATCTAAGATGCATCACCAAAATCACACACTGCCAGAGATCCAAATCATAAAATACCTTGTTAAGGACCACCTTTAAATATAATAATATCATCGATAGTTAGGTTGCGTGTTTTGTCATTTTGTTTTTGAAAAAATTTAACACTTTAACCGCATCGTGACCCATATGTGGGTCACGCGTGTCTGTCTCAACCTGCATCGTGACCCACATATGGTGCACACACTTAAATTTTTAATAATTTATTAAACTTCAATATCAGCCTCCTCAATCACATTTTAGGTGTTGTAAGTAAAGGATAATGATGACGACAATGTATACTAAGCATATATTTTGCGTGTAGCGAGTAAACAATAATAATAATTCTTTGTTGAACTTGAGTCCTTAGGCGCTTTATGACGAAATGGAATGCTTCAGATTGAAGCATGATACGCACAGATATGGTTTATTTTCGCAAGTGTCGCAATAAGTGTTTACCTTGCGAGTTTTTGAACGGGCTACTTTAGTTCCTTCCGCATTGGCAATTTGGCTGTAGCAAGACAGACATCTCTTCCTCTTCTTACTTTTAGGCCCATCAGCCTCAACCAGTTCATGAGATTTGCGCTTTCCTGAGATGTTTGATCTACCTGGACCTGGGTTCAGATTCTCTTTAGCGATTCCGCAAATGAGTGACATTGCAAGACTCTCTTTGAATTTCAGAATTGACATTTTTCTTCGTCGCTGCGGGAGACAAAATTGGTTATAAATAACCCAAGCATTCACAATTGAAGTTCCTAACAGCAATTCAATGGCAAGTTTTCTGTACCATTTGGTGCTTTTTCTGAGAACTGAATTATAAAAAGTCATTTGGTCAGATTTGTCAACCCCAATTTTTGCAGCATTATAATCTGTAATGCATCCATGTTTCATCACCTCCTCACCCATTCGATTTTTTTTACCAGTTGGAACAAGTTGCACATCATGCTCTGGGCAGGTAGATAGTGTGAAGACATCTCTCTTGTCTTTCCAATGGCATATTTTTACTCCTTTTGAGTTCATCTTTCCTGTTACCTCGCCTCTTTTCAGTTTTGCTGACATAACATCTTGTGGTAGTAGTTTCCTGTTCTTGCGTACAGTCCCACAGTAGTAAGTTTTTTCTTGGAGCAATTTCTCGGCTAATGGTACCGAGGAATAGTAGTTATCAGCATAGATGGTTGCTCCATTTTTCAGAAGAGGCTTCGCCAGTTTGAGAACAATTGACTCTGAATGGTTATGCTCAGGCACATTCGACAAATTGCCAGTGTAAACTTCAAAATTCCATGTATATCCATTCACAGTGCAAAGCTTGTATAGTTTGATGCCGTATTTATGTGACTTGCCAGGAATGTACTGTCTGAAGAAAATTCTTCCTCTAAATGGAACCAGCGACTCATCCACGACCAGTTTCTCCCCAGGAGAATACACTGATTTGAAGTTATTCTTCAACATATCAAGGATTGGTTCTATTTTGTGCAGTCTTCTGTTTTGTTCAAAAGTTTCATTATCGTTGAAATGCAGCATTCGCAAAAGGAGAAAAAATCGACTTCTAGTAATATTTCTTTTGACAAAATCATAGGCATAAAGTGTTTTCTTTGACCAATAGCATTCCATACTTGGCATGTTGACAAGGCCCATAGAGATCATGATGCCAAGAAACCTTCTTATTTCTTCATTATTTGTCGGTTTCCACTCTGATAGAAGTGACTTCCTAGTCACTCTTTGAGTTTCAAGAACTTGCTCTGCATATCTATTTGTTTCCTGAACAATATGCGATATAACATTGTCTGTTACAAACAATTTGAAGGCATCAATAGCTGAAACGGTTCCATCTGCTTCAGAAGGTACAGGTTGTACTAGTAGTTGTTCATTTCCTGTGAAGGAGAATGATCTTGCTGAAGCTACGGTTGAATTCCATTCATTGCCTGCGTTGTCGTCACATGCTGAGCCGGCATCATCATCTGAAACGTCATTATCACTTGAATCGTTATCAGAACAACTTTCTGATTCACTTAGAGCATAAGTTGGTGAAAAATCATTGCTTGTATCGGAGGAAGAATCGGCAGAATCTCCCGAATCAGGGCTATCTGCTCAATTTTCATCTGCATCAGGTTCAGCGTTTTCAGAACCTCCGCGTTTCCGGTAAAATCGAGATGGATCCATGGGCCTGAAATAAGGATATTACATAATTCATTATATAGCAAACACTAAGTGTATCCAATAATGAACAATATATAATGAATACCTGAAGGATCTCACAAGAGAAATTTTACAAATAACATGCAGTGGTCGTGGTCACATATGGCGCACGTTGTTACAGATAATAGCTACAATTACTCTCCGCATCGTGCACCTCTATTGGTGCACGGGGATCGTGACCCCATGTAGCGCACGATGTATAAAATGAACGCAGCGTTTACTGTCCACATCGTGTACCACATTTGTCCCACGGATTTTATAACACCAAATGTTTGTACTTACATTCATAGAGCGACACACAACCTCTCGTCTTCCTGGCTCAAGCGTGACTGAAGCAATCGTCGTTTGAACGAGATGCAGACGGGGCACAACGGCGATTCTCGGAGATGCGGTTAAAGTGTTAACATGACCTTGTGTAGACCTGCCCTGTATCTTGTCATTGTTATGTGATCCACCACAGAGCAGGCTCTGAACCTAGGACATTCTTATGAGTTGAAAGTGAAAGGCTACCAATACACACAATTTATACATTAATAATTTGTTTCCTTTGATTTATTGTTCATTTATCATTATAGTTCTTTATTTATCATTTTTTGATCGTCCTTTATTATCGATCATTGGCCAAGTGTATGGGGTCAGAGAATGCTTATTTATTGATTAGTCACCAAAAACGTTTGAGTATGTTTTTACTTCATACCCAGGGCATAGCATCTGTTGCAAAGAAAAATTGACAGAAAAAGCACATTGGAGAAAACGTAAGCAATTTGTTTAGTAGAACAAAACTTAGTTTATTACGAAATACTTTGAAAACTCAGTGTTGCTTCAAAATTGTGAAGATATCAGTTATATCATGCAGCCACACAAACAGTAGCAAATAAAGGCAACCTCATCTCTTGGTAGATTCAAGTTTGAGTGCAAGTTGCCAAGTAGTATTTTTACTGTGGTGAGAAAGCACAGCCGGTCATTCATGCATTGGTTGCGTTAATGTAAGATTTTTTCTCAAGCTCTACGACGAGCATGAACCTTGTGCCAGGTCTAGTAGTTGCTGCACCAGCTGCGGTTTGTGGTGCGCATCTGGTATTCAGCTAAGCTGATGCTTGTCACTCATTCCTTCTTGCTTGGAACTTTCTGCAGATTTCATTTCCTGGATTGCGCGACGGAGTTGAGTTAGAATTATATTGATATCTTGAGCTTCCTGCGGAATTAGTGAAAATTTTAGGTGGTCAGAGTTCCCCCATTGGGAGGTGGTGCCCTCCATTTGCAAACTATGACACTTTCCTAAAATTTGTCATTTGCATATGTAACTAGAAGAGTTCTACTACAATGCATCAAAACCTAGAGTTATTTTACCAAAAAAAAAATAAAAAATTGGAGGGGGTACTCTGACAGGTTTTAAATAATAGCTCTTTTTTGTGGGTCACATTTTTAATTTTTTAACCTATTAGATATGCAAACTTTTTAAATCTTTCTATTGTGTTACGTAGCCTCAGTATTAGGCCTTTAATGGCCAGGATGCAGTGAATCTTGTCTGGAAATCAGTTGCAAGAGTGAAGTGTTGCAGTGTGTTGTAGAGAGTATATAAGGGATTTACTGTCAAAGTTGCTCTCAGCATTTTCTTCTCAGCATCAAAGTTGCTCTCAGCAAAACATATGATGGTTGTCACTAAAACATTCCTTTCTGTTTCAGATAAATTTTCCACAATCTTTTTTTATAGTAAATTCACTTAACTCAATTAAAATGGTGTGAAATTACAAGCTGTCCTGTAAGCTTACAGATACAGAAAAAATGCTATAAGGCTGCTGATATGAAGCTTGCGTGGACAAGGTTGTTGTGAATGCTCAATCAATAGCATGTTCATGGATATGGTAATATCGCATCAATATGCGGTAATTAATGTATATGGTAATATCATATCAAGAAAGGAAAAACAAGTAAAAATCACAGAAAATGTCATTTATTCTACCTCTACATTATCTACAATGAAAGAGGAGGACTTCAGAGGACTGTTAGTAATGGATGAGTACACTCTGCAGGCTTCAAATGTTTTAAAATGAATTTTTATTCCAAGTGTCCCGAGTAGCCCCATTCGACGGGGCTACTCAGGACACTCTTTTTTTTTTGCTTCTGGCACCTTACGAATAGCATATGGAATTTTTTTGGAGAAGCCATGTGATAGCCCTTGCAAAGAGCTTTGAAATGAGTCTAAACTTGTTTATGAAATGTTTCATGGTAAGAAGTTATGAATGAAAAACATTAGAAATCGTCCCGAGTAGCCCCAGTTGATGGTACCTCTGCTAAGGTCAACCAAAAAAATATATGCCATATTAAAAAATTTTATTTACATAAAAGTTGTACACAGGTGTTGGCTTAAAAATGTGATTGCTGGAATTTGCGTATCTCATTAAAAAAAATGGTGGCTATTTCTGCAAGACAGGGATATAAGGGACACCCCTAAAAAGTCATTTACAGTAGAACCTTTATTAGCAAAGGCTCCAGATGAAAAGATCAATTCACAACAAAAAATTTATTATATCTACCTTGCTCAGTGAAAAAAATTTTACTCAACGAAAATCTAATGCATCATCTGTCATCACAAAATTGTGCATAGAATATCATGGATAAGTAAGGACCAGATTTTGTTATCCCATTCACCTTTTCCTAATTAAAATTAAATCTTGTCTACATTTTTGTAAAGTCTTATAATTAAGGGTCTAAATAAGTCTACCTGATATAAATATGTCTACCTGACATTCTCCTTTTGTTCCAGTCTAGTGCGTAAATGCAGAACTTTGCTAAAGTTTACTCATGGCATCTGTTCAGTGTTAGTTATTTTTCTAAATAATGGCTTCACTTGCTAGGGAAAATGATGAGGCAGCTGATCTCATATCAGCCGATCAAGTGGTCAGTCCACATTCTTGCCTGTCACATGCTGGAGATGAAACAGTAGATCTCTATGATGATATTCCGACTGAAATAATTGGAGTGCACAACAATCCTGCTGAAAGCCAAACTTCTAATGAGAAGGCATCTGCTAAAAGTGTGAACTCCAAACATTACTCTAAAACATCATCAGACAAGAAATCTACACCTGGTGCATTTGACCTGCTAGATGATTGCATCATTGCAAAGCACACAACTGAGGTAAGGATATTTAATAATTATGTACTAGTTTGAAATAAATCTGCTTTTTAAAGTAGTGCTAAAATAGTGTTCCTTGATTCTTGTCACACAATGCTAGTCCATTTTCAGCATTTTATCAAGAAAGCAATTTGCAAATTTAAGTGTGAATGACAAAAAAGTTTACTCTGATGGCTTATTTATAGTGTAGGTAGTGTTTTTTGGCATTTCATTGCTTTCTTGATTCTCCATTTTCTTTCTCAAAATTAGATGTATACCTATGTATATACTCTTACAGAACATTGTGCTAAAAATATTTGCTGCTCATTTTCAGAGAATTTTGTAATGAAACTCAAATAATTTTTTATATTACTGTTTTCTGCTGCTCAGCTTGCTGCAGAGAATGAATTGCTTAAAAGTGAGATTCATGCAATTCGGGAGCAGTCTAAGGAACTGCAAAAAAACATGACATGCTTGTGGAAGACTGCACGCATGCAGATCAAGGAAAAAGACAACAAAATTGTTGCATTGCAACGAAAGTGAGACTTAATTTAGACAGAATAATTTTAATGCTTGAGTACATTGTGGAATATTAATTATTATGTTTTCAGATTATCATTATGTAATTAGTTTAAGGTACTGTAAAACAGGGGGACTTGGATTATATTGACAGTACTTGGACCATTTTGACATTAAAGAAATGAAAACTGGGTACTTGCAATGTTCTTGCCAAAGAAAAATTGTGTTGATGGTTCTTGGAGTACCGAGAGATAACCTAGAAATGCAATATAGAGATATATTTGATATATTTACTATGTTGTTGCCAGGTATGAGTCTTGCATTGCTGGTGAGGTAACTGTGTTACCTGCATCAAATTATTTGGCAACAACCCTAATTAAGTTAAGAGAATGAAAGACTGGTCTAATATATTATCAATATTGAATAAAAATATAGTGCAATGTATTCCAGAAAAATTGACTAGTATAATTTTTAAATGGATATGTAATGGTGCAATGTGTTAATATGTTTGATTTCTGGAGTTATGACTAAGGGTAAGGAGCATGAACAGAGCATAGTGGCAAACCAGAGATTTTTTAGAATCAGTTCATTTTTAATTTTCTCATCTACTCAATATTTTAATCAATTTCTTATGTATGAAAATGCTGGTATCCAAGATACTTTCCTGGTCTACACCGTCTACTTATAGGACTCAAAAATGAACTTGATGAAGAGTCTAAAAGAAATTGCTGCTTTGCCACTATGGAACAGAGTTAATAGTTATTCCATCATTAGTAAACTGTAAAAGAAATAACGCAACATAAATAACCCATCCAGCCTAATAATGATAATAATATGACTGTGAAAGGATTAAATTAAATATTAATATTGATGCAATAAAAACTAAACTGTTAGCAGGCTGGTTGTGTGTTGCAAGCAAAAAATATTTGAGCAAAAATCAGAAAACCTTTGCAAAGAAAAGCTAAAACCAGAACCAGAATAAATTGCTTGAGTAATTTGTAATAGTAACAAAAGCAAAGCATTCAAGAATAACTTGCAAGCAAATTAAAGTAGAATTGAGAATTGCAATAAATATTGATAATAATTAAAGCACACACAAAGTTGAATAGTCAAATTAACAGCAATTAAAATTATGGAACGCTTAGAAACACAAAGCTGCAAACTTAATTATACACCCAACTATATTTAAGGCAGTTTTGCATAAAGAGTCAATAATTTAGTGATGAGCAACTGTATTTGCATGGTCTCCCAACTACTAGCATAATAATTAACCAAGTATTTGAAAATACAATGAATTCACTGGCCAAAAAGAACAGAAAGAAAACATACATACATAAATAATCAATGAATGATATACATAGAGCAAATGGTTGGGCAGGCAATAATGATGAATGTCTTCCGGCAACAATGTGACTATTTGTATCAAAAAAAGGTTATGCTAAAACTGGCCACCAGCCACCCCATTTTACAGTGTATATGATTTTAAATGATTAAAATTTATGTGTAAATGATTAAAATTGATTTTAATCAATATTGATTTCCCTCAAATTTATCAATGAGGTCTAGAACATACGATGAATATTTTCATATGATTGACAGTTAATTAAAAGTTAATTTTACTAACATTCTATAATTTGATATTTAAAATTTTTGTCTTGAAACATCTTAAGGATAGTTATAATGAATGATATTTCCCAGTCTCTAATGTTGTTTCTTTCATAGATATGAAGCTCTGGTATTCAGACGGGCCATGAGAAATACAAGCAAGGATGATTTCGACAGAATTGTGACAAGAATATCTGCCTATGCACCAGCAGAAATGAAAGAGTTTTTGCAGGTATGATATTGGGTTCAGCAACGTTTGAAATCCCTCTCTTGTTTTCTTGAGAGAATCCTTGAAAATAGTAATTTTTTGTTGTGTGTTTGCTTCAATCCTGTCTCAATTCCTTTGTTATGTGGAGTAGAAAAAGATTTCACATATAAATTTGTTCTTAGTTCTGCCTAAAGACGCCATGTTTTTCCTGCCAAAATAAACTATAATTGTTAATATAGTAACAAACTATAATTGTTAGTACCAAAATCAGGATTTCCCTAATTTTATGTGAGCTTAACATATTTTTTGTCTCACAGGAGATGAAACGAGACGGATCTGGATTATGTAAAAATTGTGGTGTCCAGACTCCAGAATGCTGGTGGTGCTGTCGGCGGCGGGGGTCCCGGGGGGTGGTGGTGGCTAGTCTGGAAAAGTCCTATTTTTGTCTGAAATATCGCGGCTCTAATATCATATAATTTCAGTAGGTATGAAATCTCGCGGCTCTAATATCATATAATTTCAGTAGGTATGAAATCTCGCGGCTCGAATGTCATAAATTTTTGTTTGATTAAAAAATCGCGGTTTGCACTTCGCAAACATGTCATTTCATAAAAGGCTCGTAGAAATGGAATCACGGCTGGCAAATCCATAAAACCACGGCTCGAAAAATTCAGTCGCGGCTTGCCAAGTAGATATATTCCATACTAGGGTGGTGGTAGTGGTGGTAGTCAGTCTCCTGGCACTAGGCTGGCAGGCTGGTAGAGCACTGTATCCAAGCAGTAATAATCCAAGGAAAGCTTTTCACCTTGGGTGGAAAGCTTTTTTATAAGTGAACTTCCATTCTGATTCTTAGAATTCCAGCCTGGTGGTGGTGGCATGCCAATTCCAAGTAACTTGTCTCAAGTGCAAGTCCACTCTGCAGTTTGAGGTCATCAAGTTCCTGCCGTTGAAGCTGAGTCTCTGCTCCATCTCCTGCCAGTTGAGCAACAGAAACAAGTGAGTAGTGGAGTTGTTAATCCTAAAAAACACCCTAAATCTTCACTAACGAAGAAGCTCCTGAAGATGGCTCATTCAGAACCCAACAATGTGAACGACACACATTCATCTGTGTTGCCGTCTGCTGAATCAAAGAAGAGAAAAAGAAGCCGTAGTGACGACCGCGGATCAAGAGAACCGCCAAAAAGAGACTTGAGCTATGAAAGGAAAAGCCATCACCGATCAAGAAATTCCGGAGAACG
>NW_025940370.1:0-1324 GCF_000764305.2 Hyalella azteca
ATTGGCAGATGGTGGCATCCAGACAAAGTTGCACATAAAGTAAGTATAAATCTCTAAATTAAATTGAATATCGCCAAAGAAACTTCTTCAAATTTATATTGAATCTATATTCAACTGAACTGACTTTGAAATCTTAGAGTTGTATTGGCTTTATTTCTAAGAAAGATAAACTTACACATATACATATATGGCTCAGATAATTAATCGACAGTCCCTCAGTCAGCTCTCGATCGAACCTCGGTATAGCGATGCGATTGATTTGCTACCGCGTGGTAATGGAGTAATTCGAGTTCCAGAGGGTTATACAAGTAAAAGTAGCGAATTACATCACATATTTGCTACGAAGCTTTTTCGAAATTTGAGAGTAAATCGGGGTTGAAGAATTTCACGAATACGGTTATCACGTTCGAAATATTTGGTATTATGTAGACTCTGGTGTATAATATAAATTTTTTAATTCTTAATAATGCAGGGGGTGATGCTACGCAAGGCAAGACGGGCAAATCATAGGCGATTGGCAAAGGCATGAAGGTACATTGTCGGTCTTTTAGGGAGGAATTTATAAGTTTCAGTACCATATGGCATAAACGATAACCAGCTCATCTACGGGTAAAGTGGTTTTGTTGAAAATTCCTTACATGTTTTTCATTCATGCGGGTTGCCAATGATTGACAACACCCTGCAAGTAACTGGCCTCTTGCACGACGATCTCGGTTTTTGTTGCTCTCATCTTCCTCTGGATTATTCCTTTTTGTTTCTGTTGCTTGTTCCACCTTCCTCCTTCTTATCTCTGATATGCTGACGTGACATCTTTCTTGCCAGTTCAGTGCTCGGGTCTGCAGTTACGGCCTGCCACCACTCCACGCTGCCCAAATAAAAATTAAGAGTGGAGCACCTATGTTTTTATGATGGCTATCGGCGGACGCCATAGGTGGAGCAACTATGATTTATACAGCGAATTAAGGGTGGCGTGCACCACCTATCCCACACCTATAACCTGCTGATGGCCCTCCTACCCGTAAAGCTCTTCTTCCGCTAATAACTACCCATTGGCACCAGTGGCGCATCAATGAGTCACCGATGGCCACCTTGAAAATGAAGTCAATAAAAATTTTTCCTTTAATTTCAAATCCGATGCTTCTGCATTTACTGATTTTGCTTCATTCAATCACCATTCTAAGGGCTACGTATGCTAATCAACCATGGCAGTACAAGTAACAATGTCAGATATACAGCAGGAACAAATTATCAGAGTACCATACACATACCTCGTGAGAAATCGACTTGAAGAAACTCCCTGCCTGCAGGATTCGAACTCCGATCT
>NW_025940371.1:0-34572 GCF_000764305.2 Hyalella azteca
TACCAGTGGGCATGCTTGTTAGAGTTCATGAAAACTTCAGAAGACGTATGCATCAGTGTGTGGAATGCGAAGGTCGACATTTGCCAGATACACTATTTAAAACCATGTAATTTATAAATTCCATTACCGTACAGTTTTTCTAGAAAAACTTCTAGAAATCTAACAACTTCTAGATTTCTAGAAAATACATTTTTCTAGTGATCATAATTTTTTTATTTCATTCCCAAAGCAGAAAATTACCGCACGCCACCCTGTATAAAAAATATCTAAAAAAACACATTTTAAGTTAACAGTTACGTTAGCAAATATAATGTATATGGTGGTATATTCTTCCAATCATTGATGATTTTTGTACTGTTTTGTTTATTTCTGCTGGTTCGATTTCGTCTTCTGTTCAGATGTGGTATTCAGATGTTGTTGTTCTTCCTGCAACTCTGTTTTGGATGGTTGGTTGGATGCATTTGGATGGTTGGTTGGATGCATATGGATGGTTGGTTGGATGCATTTGGGTGGTTGGTTGGATGCATTTGGATGGTTGGTTGGATGCATTTGGATGGTTGGTTGGATGCATTTGGATGGTTGGTTGGATGCATTTGGATGGTTGATCGGATGCATTTGGATGGTTGGTTGGATGCATTTGGACGGTTGGTTGGATGCATTTGGATGGTTGGTATTAGGATGGTTTGTTAGTAGCATTTATTAATAATGCTGGATGCATTTATATTGCTTGCCGGATGAACTTCGATGCATTAGTTTGCTGCATGACTTCGATTGTTTGTTGAACGCATTTATGAAGTGTCTTGCTTAACCAAGCTGACTAGGGACCATAGAAGCCTATGCCAATTATTTAAATTGACATCTAACATTTACTAGATGTCCATCTCAGCCGATAAGATGTTATTTTAAGTTAAAGTTGCTTGGCAGTTGACTGCTGGGAGTTTCAGTTCGAGTTTGCTGGTCGTCGACTGCTGTGAGTTTAAGTTATGGTTGGTTGGATGCATTTGGATGGTTGGTTGGATGCATTTGAATGGTTGGTTGGATGCATTTGGGTGGTTGGTTGGATGTATGTGGATGGTAGGTTGGGTGCATTCGGATATTTGGTTGGATGCATTTGGATGGATGGTCGGATGCATTTTGATGGTTGATTGGATGCATTTTGATGGTAGGTTGGGTGCATTTCGATGGTTGGTTGGATGCATTTGGGATGGTTGGTTGGATGCATTTGGATGTTTGTCTGGATGCATTTGGATGGTCGGTTGGATGCATTTGGATGGTTGGCTGAATTCATTTGGATTGTTGAGTGGCTTCATTGGGATGGTTGATTGGATGGATGCATTTGGATTGTTCGTATTATACATTAAGATGGTTTGATTGAAGCATTTAGTACTAATGTTGTATGCATGTATATTGCTTGCTGGATGAACTTCGATGCGTTAGTTTGCTGTATGACTTCGATTTTTTGTTGAATGCGTTTATGAAGTGTCTTACTTACCCTGATGACAAGGGACCATAGAAGCCTATGCCTATTATTTAAGTTGATATCAAACATTTACTAGGCTTCCATCTCATTCGATATAATGCTATTCTAATTTGAAGTTGCTTGGCCGTCGACTGCTGGGAGTTTGAGTTACATTTGGCCGGCAGATGACCTAGCGTGTGCTTGGGACGCGTCTGTCACACCGTCACACTGGTGTTGTGTTTGCTCAGTGTTACTTGGGCCTTCAAGATGCATGACTCGTCTGATACGTACACTTTTTACAGAATCTGTTTCTTTCTGTTTATAACACAAAAGTGTTCAACATTAAGTTTGCCAGTGCCAATCTTACAAGCACTCAGTTTATCAGCAGCAGGTCATCCTCCTGAAGTCAGCTGGTGCGTTATCTCGAGTACCAAACCGGCGCTATGAAGGTAAGGGGGATTCAAGCAGTGATCAATAATTAATTGATCTTTTAATCATTTAATTAGTTACTTACCAACAATAACTTCTTTTTCGTAATTAAAGTAACAAGGTAACACTATAGGCAAGTGAAAAATTATTTTTCAGGTTATGAAATTTATTAAAAAAAGATTTTCATTACATGAAAGCACTATTTTGTATCTGAGGGCATAAAATTTGTTGAAAAGTTTCTCTCTACACGAAAATACTAATGTTCTCGCAGAGAAAATACTAGTCTTTGGTTCGTGCATCCCTTTTTATATTTTTGAATTTCAAGGTGCAGTATTTATCCATATTATTGCTAACACATTTTGCTTTCTGCTCCTCATCTCGGATGGATGTTTTCACTCCTCATTGTAAGGCCTTTAGTGACTTCACAATCATCAATGCCCACTAAGAATCCAAATATTCTGGTCAGTTTTCTGATTCTTTCTCTGAAAAATAGTTCTTTCTTGGGCAAGACAACCCTATATTGCTAACACATTTTGCTTTCTGCTCCTCATCTCGGATGGATGTTTTCACTCCTCATTGTAAGGCCTTTAGTGACTTCACAATCATCAATGCCCACTAAGAATCCAAATATTCTGGTCAGTTTTCTGATTCGTTCTCTGAAAAATAGTTCTTTCTTGGGCAAGACAACCCTGCATTACACAGCCCAGCTAACTGCTGTACAACACTGCATTAGGCAGCCCTGTTAACTGCCATATAACACGGAGTTACGCAGCCCAGCTAACTGCTGTATAACCCTGCATTACACAGCCCAGCTAACTGCCGTACAACCCTGCATTACACAGCCCAGCAAATAGCTGTGCAACAGTGACCTTACCTTATGACCTTATGATGAGTTCGGGACTTCCTAGTCCCCGGTCACGCTTATGCGCTGCCTTCGTCGTCCTCCGTTTCCGAGTCGTCGCTAAGCAGGTCACCCTGCCCTCTGGTCCCGGATGCAACGTTGGACGTGTTCCGTCGCTTTACCCTCCTTTAGGCCAGCTGATGTAAAATGCTGTTGCTTGTCACTTGCTGAGGGTAGTTTCCCATTACTGGACAATACGGGATCTTTCTCAAACAATTATCCAGTCGTCTCATGAAAACTGCAAGGGTGAGCTCTCCTCCTCTCAGCGCTTTTGGCAGGGCATTAAAGAGCCTCGGTCCTACAACGAACAGTGACCCTCACGGAGAGTCTGTACTCTGGCCGCAGCTCGGTTATTAAATGGGGGAACTTTGCAGTCTCCCCACCCTTTCGTTGCAACGTGTCCCTATTCTGGAGGTCTCACTCTCAGTTGGGAGCCTGTCTGGATATAATTTTCCAAGTGTGCAGTATGATATACCTTTCTCTTCTCCTCTTCAGTAAGTACAGTCCCAGGTGTTTCAGCCTTTCCCAGTAGTTCAATTTCAGCTCCCTCATGCCGCTGATCCTGTACGGGAAGGTTCGTTGCACTGCCTCTAATTTCCGCACCGAACCCGCCTTGAGTGGCGACCAAGGTTGGCAGCAATACTCGAGATTGGGGAGCACGAGGGCTCTGAATAGTGTAATCATTGGTGCGGCTTCTCTCGTTCGAAATGTACGCCATATCCACTCCATCCTTTGCCGGTTGCGCGCGACTAATTTCTCGATATAGGCATCGAACGTGGCTTCAATACTCATCAAAAATTCGAGATCTCGAACTAGTTGCTTCTCCTCAATTTTTGTGCCCTCTGATGCGAAGTAGCGATGTGGCATCCCAATCTCTGTACGGACTCTGTATCTCATTACTTCGAACTTGGTGCCGTTGAACTGCATATTGTTCACTAGGGCCCAATCGTAGATTGAACATAAGTCTTCCTGTAACCTCTCGCATTCTAGGTCATCTGGGATCATCAGCTCTCTTGTATCGTCCGCAAATGACGATGTAGATGCGTGGTTGAGTTCCGAGTCAATATCGGCAATGTCTCGGCAAACTCGTTTCTCTCGATTTCTAGTTTCCAATTGCGACAGATTGTACTCTATCTGTAGTGAAGTTAAGGATCCACCTGAGCAGGCTTCCTCTTACCCCCAACAGCCACAGCTTTCTAAAGAGCACCCCATGGTCAACTTTGTAAGAAGCTTTAGCAAAGTTTAGGTATACCACGTTCACGCCAGCTCCCTACTCTATCTGTAGTGAAGTTAAGGATCCACCTGAGCAGGCTTCCTCTTACCCCCAACAGCCACAGCTTTCTAAAGAGCACTCCATGGTCAACTTTGTAAGAAGCTTTAGCAAAGTTTAGGTATACCACGTTCACGCCAGCTCCCTCCTCCAGCTGTGCAACAAAACGGTGATGGTGCTCCAGTTACAGCAACAAACATGAACGATTACGCCGGAAACCATGTTGTCCGTTAGTATACAGGTCAGCCTCTTCCATATACCGGACAAGCCTCCTGACCACTACCTTCTCAAAAATCTTGATCACAAGGGAAGTTAAGGTCACAGGTCTGTAATTTTGGGGTCTGTCCTCGGACCTCCTTTGTGGACTGGCGTTATCAGTCCCACTTTGAGACCTTCAGGGATAATTCCTTCCGTTATCGAGGCTTTCCAGAGCATTGTGAGCGGAGCCTTCAGTGCTCCAACACACTTCTCCAACAACACTGCCGGAATTCCGTCGGGTCCTGGCGCTGAAAACGCCGCCAGTTCTTTGATACTTATTTCCATGTCTTCTAACATAACATAACATAGTGATCTCGGCGCTGCAGTGTAGACCTGATGTGGCCTGTCGCCGATTCTTTTCCTTTTCGTGCCTTGTTCACAGAAGATCTAAAATCGTGTCATTTGACCGGATCTTTTCACGACTGACGAAAGTTTGAAATAGCTACTGGACTTCCACCGGGTTCGATATGGTGCTAGGCATTTCAAATCTGAACATATATTTTTCCATAGCTTTATCTAGTCTGTTCTTGAACGCGTTCATACTTGGAGCGCCAACGATGTCATCGGAAAGGCTGTTCCAGATGTCGGTGATTCGAAGCGAGAAGAAATTTTGTCGCGTGGAGAAGTCGCAGCTCAGTTTTTTTAGTTTATAGCTGTGGCCCCTGGTGTTGGTTCTTGTTTCAAATACTAGTAATCCTTCGGGGACCTTGTATAAACCATGAGCATACATGTTTACTTCAATGAGGTCCCCACGCAGACGTCGATAACTGAGGCTTGGAAGCTTCATAATCTTTAATCTTCAGAGGACTTGCCCTTCAAGCCTGGAATTATCCTTGTTGCGCGTCTTTGAACTTTCTCTATTAAATTTTTGTCCTTTTCAAATCTCGGTGACCACAGAACATTTCCAAACTCTAGATTCGGGCGCACGACAGCAACAAACAACTGCTTCATCGCTTCTGCATCTAGGAACTCGTATGAGCGTCTGATTAATCCAAGAAATTTGTTGGATGTGTTAGCTTGCATTTCAACATGCTTAGAAAATTTTAGCTCCTTGTCGACATAAACTCAGAGATCTTTTTCCACACTAGACTTTTCAACCATTACTCTCTCGTTGCAACCATGTCTTCTCATACTGTAATCTTGCTGTTCATTGTTCTTCTCGCGGTGAAGTACTTTACACTTGTCAGCATTAAACCGCAGCTGCCAAGTATCAGCCCAATTAACTAAGCTATCATGATCATCTTGCAATTGCGCTTTATTTGACGCATTCTTCACTGAAATATAAACTTTGGTGTCGTCGGCATACATGGAACACACGCTGGACACTACTTCTGGCAGATCGTTTATAAAAGCAACGGACAAAATAGGCCCAATAACGCTTCCATGTGGCACGCCATTGCGTACTGATGCCCAGTCTGAAACGGTTCCGTTAATACTGACACGTTGTCGTCTGCCTTCTAGAAAATCTCTGATCCATTGGAGTACGTTTCCCTCAATTTCCAAAGACTTCACTTTACGAAACAGCCGCTCATGCGGAACACTGTCAAATGCTTTGGCAAAATCGAGTACAAAAATTTCATTCACTGGCTCCCTTTCGTCCAGCACGCGAGTCCAATCGTTCAACGTAGACAATAAGTTAGTGGTGTAGGATCTACCGGCAATAAAACCATGTTGACAACCTGATAGCAAGTGGTGAACAGTCAAGTGATCGATAATCCGATCCCTCATAATAGATTTCATTACCTTACAATTAAACAACACTTGTCAGACTGACAGGGCGATAGTTACCGGGGCTATATTTGTCACCTTTTTAGCGCATTTCTCATTTATACAAAAAATGCCCAATTGTGCTCGTCATATCCGTCCGTCCTTGACTTCATGTTTTCGTCGACGAGAAAATGCCCTCTCTGCCACTCACTGCAGTGAGTACTGAGTTATATTTTTTGAAAAAATGGTGTTACTTTAGCTTGAGTTCCTTCGTTCAAGGTTTTTTGAAAGACAACTGTCAGTGGACCGGCCACAATAGTTGCTAATTCTTTGATCAATCTGTGATGGAAGCCGTCTGGTCCACATGACTTGTTAGGATTTACAGCTACCAAGCGCTTATAAGATCCTCTTCTTCGTGTATTTCGAGCCTGTAATCTTCGAGCTGACTGGGCGCTCCTCAATATCTGGAACACTGTTCAAGTTATCATCTGTTAGCACCCTGCTGAAGAACCTATTAAGAACGTTAGCCTTGCCCTCATCAGAGGAAAACTTTCGTTTGTCTACTTTCAAATCATTTCAAATCAGATATAACGTCGTTTGTCTTACAATTCGAACTAGCGTACAAAAAAAAGGCTTACGGATTCCTTTTTGCACTTTTAGTAATAGGTACTTTTTCAAAGATTTTCACTGCAGTGCGACAGACTTTTTACCTTGATTTCGAGCTCATGCATACAGGTTATAATCAGAATCGCTGCGAGTTCGTAAATAACGCCTATATGCTTCTTTCTTGGTCTTTAGCTGAGCTTTGACACTGCTGCTCACCCACTGGGACTTTTTGACTCCTCAAAGCATAATCTTAGGTACACAGGCATCAACTTCAGACACAACAGTGTCTATGAGAAATGACCATGAATCAGCAACATTCATGTCCTTAATACAGTCCGAAATATTCGCCGCATTCACCGCTTCACGGAGTTTATCATAGTTGCCTTTCGCAAAATTCAAACGTTCACGCTTCCGAAGCATTTTTTCTGCACGTCACTTAATGCTGAAAAACAATGATTGGGGGTGGCTTTTGCCCAACGCAGCCTCGTGGCGACCGCGTGGCGGCCTCGTAGCTACCTCGACCCTATCAGACCTCGTTGCACGTAAGCCAATTTGAAGCTCGCTAACATCCTTTGTTTGCATCATGTGTCATTTAATGCTACGCTTCTGTTTCCAGTTAGTTAAATATTTTTAGCTTTTTTAAAGAATCCTGAACGCGTCCATCCTAAAAAATCAATGACAAATGCAGTTTCTAGATAGCAAAACAAGTATTACTGATTAATATTTAATATATATCCATCAATATCTATAGATTATAGATTAATATCTATAATCTATTTGTTATGTTCAGTTTTTATGTTATTAATCTAATTGTTCAGCTCCACCAATTACTCGTTTTCTATCGGCATGTACTGGGAAAATATTCATTAGATGCATTACTAGTATAATTCCTTAGATATAGAATAAATATTTTTCTAAATAAAAATTGGATGATTTACGTTGAAATGATACTAGGTCTATACATTAGCATAATGCTAGAGTCTAGACACTATTAACTAAAGGATTACCAATCGCTTCAATCGTTCAAAATTTGTACGTATAAACTCCGCCTACGACACCTCCGAACAGGCGTACAGTTACGTACAAATTATTGTACCTAGTTTACCGGGCAAATGTTTAGATAATAACACCACTAGAGTTACGTCTTTATAGCAGCACTTACGCATCACATAAGTGTCTACGTGTATGTAGCGATGTTTTGATAATCTCGCCCCCGGCAATAAGTCCAGCAGCTATTTCAAACAATCGTCAGTTATGGATTGATCGGGTTCAGAAGGCTGGATCTCTTGTGAAATAAGTCACGAAAAGTACAACAATTGGCAACAGGCAATGGGCCTATTTCTTCAGGGCCGACATTTCTATTCAATTCGATAATGCAACGAAACTTCCAAAACTTTATCGCTAATCTTTATTCTTCCAGAAATGCTAAGTTCGCTATCGATAACATTGAAAATAAACAAATTGCAGTTGTCAACGAAACAAAGGCTGGTTGATCCAATAACGAAAAGAGCATTATTTTAAATGACCCAGCTAGTCACGAGCGACTATTTCAAGTTCTTTCTCGAGCTTCACCGGCTTGCCATTGTTAATAATATAAACAATTCCATGTAGAGATGTTTTTTTTATAATATTCTAGGCATTTTTCTACTCTGTTTTACACGTGTCATTCAAACTTTAAAATTCAATCAGCAAGTATGGCGTTTTGAATTCAACGTAGCATTAACCGCACTGTGAATGTATTCAATACGAAAATACGGCAATTTTGAATTATTATAATAACAAATAATGGTCACCTAGTACAGGTCATTGAATTTCCTTGAGCGCATTAATTAATGCCGCGTATAACGTGAAGTTGTCTCACGTTATCGCTTCAGCTCAGTTCTTCACTCCCCTCGCCCTGGCTCGTCTCCAAGAACGCATGTAAAGGCCCGTTTACACTAGTGGCAACGACATGCGCTTTGAGTCGTTTGCTGCAGTGCCTCACCGCGCTTAACCGTTCACACTACTTTTGTACTCGGTAGTTTGAGACCGCACGCTTTGAACACTAGTTGCCACCTAGACGTCAATGAGGATGGATGTTACCGAATTTGCGCTGTGGGCCATTTTTCTCGGGTGTGCTGCGGTCCGTCATTCTTCGCACTATGCCAGTTGTAAACGAGAATTTAGCATAGGCATCATAATTAGAGAACTAGCACATTAAAAAATATACAGTTTATAAAAAATATAGTATATTCCTAAATAAAAAGTTCCAATATTCGTACTGATATTATATCATCCATTGAAATCGCTAAACGGTAATGCATAAATTGTCAGGAGTTGCTAAAATCACATAAACTAAACACGTCATGTAAAAATAATTTACATAATTTGCATTTCGATTTCTGTACTTGTTTGACCGAATACTCCATAGGCATTCATTTTCTCTATAAAGATCAATCAGGCGCTCTACTAGAGAGTGACTCCAAACGAGAGTGGTGTTAGTCGACATTTAGTGTGCCGGACCAGCGTACACAATCAACCTTACTAGACCACAGACAGCTATCTACTAACTAAGAATTTAAAAGCAAGGAATAGTCCACAAAATTCATATCTTTATAGAAAACGTTTCGGAGACCACAGCTCCATCGTCAGTTCGTAGAATCTAGAATCACAAATCAGAAGTTGCAAATTAATACATTGAAACCATAGAACGAATTGAATTTCTTTAATTAATTAATTTAGATTTTTAATTTGATTTAAATTTTTAATTTAATTTAAATTCATAGTTAATTTGCGATTTAAGCATACAACTGATATCAATTCTTTAACAGCTATCTACTAAGCGCCGCGCTTGTGTTGCATGAGGCATGGCCCCTGTCAATCGCTAGCTCGTCAATCGGTCAAGAAGCGCATGCAGAGGCTGCAAAGCGCCTCTGCATGCGCTTTGAGGCACTTGATTCTCGTGTGTTGCCCCTAATGTGAACGGGCCTTTAGGCGCATCGCATCAAGTCATGGCAAAGACGTGCCGCTATTTCTTGTCGTAGAAACCCAATATGACGCTCCAACTCTTCCGTTGCTAATTTATTCTCTTCATCATCAGATAATAGGATAGTTGATACTTCGCGATATTTTTGGTTTAGCTAACGAAACACTGCATGACATCACTTTTTTGATTATTATTTTTGATATTCATTTATTTACTTATTTTGGTTCATGGCTTAAAGTTTTCGTCCCAAAGGGTTACATTTTCATCTTACAATTCTTAACACCTAAAGCCTGAGTTGATTTTCTTAATATTTCAATTAATTTCGCAGAACGGCGCAACGGGTTCACAATAGTCATGCCATTCTAGCTCCTATTTCAAGAAACCGTGAGTGAAACACAAGAGTACGGTCTCAGACACTATCGTGTGGTGGTGCTTGGTGGAATGTGCTTCAACGTAAAGCCCGGAGTTTACAATCAGCGACTGCATAATTTTAAATTTATTTAGTCACATCCAATCTGTTACGAATATGGTGAGTCATTTGGTAATTAATTGTTTTTACGATATTTATGAAATAATTTAAATCATCACTTTTTAGACAGCTGGTGACGGTGAAATCTCATTTATATTTCAAAATTGTAAGCGAAAAGCGAGTAAATTCTACGTAATTTTCATCTCGAGCCGTTAGTTCGTATGAGTCATGTTACAGATATAAGAATGGAATCTTTAAATATGTTCCCATTTACGATCAGTGATGAAATGAACCGTAATTCTAACTAATATGTTCAAGCATCTCAAATCACTCATTCAATTAAAAAAAAATTGCTTCGCATACAAAACCCATGCAACGCAAAATTTCTCAATTTCAAATGAACTGAAAGTTATTCAGTAATTAGAATCTCTTTTTCGCTCACATTCTTAAAGCGCCTTTTAAAATTTGAAATATAACGTTAGCGAGTTAAGCTTATAGGTTACGTTTGATCCGAGCGCCAAGGTTCTGCTAACTTCTCGGCATTTGATTCAAGCGCGTAAGTGTGTTTTATTGACAAAGAAGATAATTCATTTCAGCTGAACATAAATTACAACCGAAATATAATTAAAGTAATGCTCAATGTGTTAAGTAGTGTTAAGCCTGCACAGTCGATACGATCGAGCGCGGGTGCCGTGAACATGAGCTGCGCTACAACTAAAGAACTACATTAACTCGTTTACAAGCCATTACCTAATTGCAAATTAGTATATATATATATCATTGACTGTTCATTTCGAAATGATTTTCATTTAACACATTTCTTAAATTCCTATATGTTGTGTTTTAGATTAGACTCATGCTGAATTCTTGATTGGCTTTCAAGCGATAAACTTTGAACTCAACAATTTATTTGTAGATAATTTGATGATTTTCAATGACGAAATATCCTATATTTTATGTATTTTAAAAATGCAATTATCCCCAAGTTTGTCAAGCATTTTGATAAAAGTCGCGCGAGTAAAAATCCAAAGACATCAATTAATTCAAAAATATTTTCAAGCAGACAATATAGGGCAACATGGGGCAGCGCGCCTCCCTCCCATTTTTAAACAAAATTTTTGGTGAAGTTTCAATTGATACGAGGTGGTTCTTTGTTTTGTTTAAAGGTACGACTAATGAGAAATGTATGATGTGAATTAGACGCCTATAGGTTTATTCAATTTTGAATGAAAAACTATTTTGTAAAAAGCGTCAAAATGGGCCCATTGCCCTACCCCTGGGGCAATGGGCCCTTGAAAAAATTCTAAACTTGAACTCAAAATGATCCCTATAAATATTACTTTGAAAATATAATTCACAGTAATTTCAAAAGCTTTATCTACAGTAATCGAAAAAAGTTTTATTTAGCAGCAAAAAACTTTTATCTGGGCTAAACCGTTATTTGCGGGTAATTTACCAACGCAAACTCTTAGCAAAACGTAGAGCCGTACACTTGAGCCCAGTGAAACTGTCGACCGGCGGTAGAGAACACGGACCAATATCTGCCATACTTAGCGAGAAACCCGTTATGGGCCCATGACCCGCAGTGGGCTCGCTGCCCCATGTTACCCTACCTGCTGCTCGAGTTGTTGCTGTTCTGGATTTTAAAATCTTCAGCAAACGAAATGGGTACAATCACACGTACGATCATGGTACAATCACACGTTATAATTTAGCTTCGTGGGCCAAAATCTCTGCAAAAAACCTCACTCACTTGAGACAAAGCTTCATATTTGTTTGGGTGAACATCGCATTTTCTGTACGGAATATTTTATGAATCAATCCATGATTCCATTAAGGCTCTGCCTGATAATGAAAGCCTTTCTTCGATCATAAATATGTTGGATTACAATATGGAATCTTTAATATGGACCACAAATCATTGTTAATTTGAAATTATTACGTACAGATTGCTGGCACTCACCTTGACGCCCGTTCATATTTCAGATGTTCATATTTCAGGTGTTCTAGTGATTTTAGTCACCTTCCTCGATTTGGTCGTCTGAGTCACCTCCGTTTCAACAATTTATTCCAACGAGGGACTCATAACAATTCCCACTGCCGCTGCACACTAAAAGATTATATTTCTGCTCCCAAGAACTTTCCCGCCCGTAAACTCTAAGAATTTTAGTGAAAACAGTTTTCTAGAAGCAGATCCCACCGCACTGTAACCCACTGTATCACGTTACACCGTTGCTAGAAACACTGTGGAGTAAGGAACTGATCATCAGTATGCGCCAATTAAATGTTAAAACTCAAATCAAAATAAGCGTCCAACGCATTAATCTTGACAATGAAAAAATCGATTATGCCTGCAGTTCAGTCAAACGTAAAACATTAGTACGCCTTGCATATGAAAACTGTTCTAATATATTTAGTCTCCATATCAATCAAAGACACACGACTGATATTTCAATCTGTGCTTAAAATGGATTGAATAAAATGTCAATTGTGTATTTTGCAGTACAATTTACTTGAATTTAGCGATAATTCGTAATGGCAATTAGCAGGTGGACTTAATTTTGTTAACTATGATCCTGCATTGAGGTAAGAATCCCTGATCGAACAAAATAGAATAGATAGAATAGATCTTTTTTGAAGAGAAAAATCAAAATTCCTGTTAAAAACTTAAAATGATGTACATTGTTAACTAAGGACATAGTAAATAGAAGAAAAACAATAAATTTCATGGAGGCCTTGAATATTTTTATGGACGGGGCAGTTCAGGGTGTGAGGGATTGGAGGAATTTATTCACGATCAAGGAGGAATCTGCTTTTTCAGGCACATTTTTAGTTAGCATCAATAAATACAAGGTGAAATCTTACAATTCAGTATCATTTCTCTGTACCATTTGGCGAATATGTATGAAGGAAGATGAATGAGGATCGAAATATCTAATTCATAACTTCTCAGATCTAAATCACGTACCTAAGTGCTGACATTTTCTGAATCAATAATGGAAGATCAAATGATTAAATAATTGATTGAAATGTCTTCAGATGCTAGAAAGAAGGTAAGCAGTGAATTGGCTAAGAGGCGCTGCAGTAACGCTGCCAAGAGTCGGCACGAAAATAACCTCTCGGGGCAAGCTTCTGCAGCTGTCCACTGAGAACCACTGCACGAACCAGTGGCAACACTGCATCACGTCTACCTTGTCGTGTGGCAACACTGCATCACGTCTACCTTGTCGTGTGGCAACACTGCATCACCTTGTCAATAACACACTGCTCTACTGTCAATAAATTAACAGAATTCTTCCTCAACTGATCCGTTCAACAAAATCTTTCTCCCTTATTATGGAAGAGTCTCACTTATCATAATGGAAGAGTCTGATGGCGATAATAAATCATATTCAATCATTGACACAATCAGAAAAAGTGCCAGATTTCAGCTCAGTGTTCACATAAGCAGCGTTGTGCAGTGCACGATGACTCGCGTCTTGGGACGGCGTCTCGAGGCTCGTAGCGAGACACAATTTATTGCAGCACCTGCGAGACTCGTGACGTCACAGTCTCCCATGGCCACAAAACTCTTTGTTCATATTACTCCACCTTCCATATGATCTTCCCTTCTTCGTTCCTTATTTTGAATTTGAATTGTTAAGTGTTCGTGTTCAGAAAATTATTTGGATCGTTAATTTTTCCCTAAGTGAGGTAATGACAATCACTAGAAGATGAATTTAACCTGACCGATTCAAAATTCAGATCAGCAGTAAGGCTATCAGTAAGGTAAATTATCATTTAAAAATAATTTACCCTATCAGTAGGGTAAATTATTTATTATCAGCAGTATAGAATAACCACCCATAAAACTTTTGTCGCAAGAAGAAATTGACCACGTATGTAGTGCGTCTTAGATTGGCTGCACCTCGAGGGTTGATTCAAACTCGAAAATCTTGGTAATTGTGTCGCAAACAAAATATACAAATGTATTCGAAAAAAATACTTAGAGTATCAGAAATAATATGAGCGGTAGGTTTTTCAAGGAGAAGCCATGCATGAATGAGGCTTGTAGTTCTTATCCTGATGAAATATTCAATAACTTTATTCTCACTTATTCCTCCTTTATATCAATGAATTGAAGTTTTACCCAATGACAGAACTTTCCAATTCTGACATTTGAGACATAAATGCCAAGTTCATGATTTTCGGCCATAAAGCGTCGCTAGTTTGCAAAAAAAACGCTCGCCCGGCGGAGAACGTCAACATATAAGCCGCGCCTGCATAGCCGCGAGATGGTGCGCTCGCTGAGTGACAAACTGAGCTCGCTATGCAATAAGCTGACTGAAGTGAAGGCTCAGTTGAAAAATACGGAAGAAATGGAAGTAAAGAACAAGACAGCTGATTTATCTAAAGTCGCTAGTGAAAGCTCACGTGAATTGCTTGATAGAGAACGTAGGAAGGCCAACCTGGTCTGGTTTGGGATTCCTGAAAGTAAACATGCAACACCGAATATTGCGCAGGCTGCTTGCTACTGCACTGCGATTACACTCCGTGCCAATTCCTATGTTTCTTTATTCTTACCCAATTTTCCATAACCCTGCCTACGTTACCCTATTACTGTTTTGCCTTGCCTGCAATACCCTGTTTTTCTATTACCTTTTTCTACGTTGCCCTCTTTCCACATTAATCTTCTTTCATCCATCTATTCTATATTACCTTGCCTATATTACCGTGAACACATCATATAAATGCATTACCCCATTCATACATTACCTGAGCTTCAACCACTTGGGCGCAAACACTTGAGCGTAATCTTGAATCCACTTGAGCGCAAACATAAGTTACCACAACGTTGCGATATCCCACTGACCATCAAGAAACTCATCTTACAATATTTACTTCCATCGCTAATGACTTTCAATCAAGTTTGAAAGTTTGCTCATATGTGCCGACGATGTAGTTTTAAGTAAATAATAATTTTCTTATTGTTGTATTATTGTTTAGCGCGTCTAGCGAATCACGGAAATCTCGCGACATTCACACGTGGCTCCCGACCAGCTGCGCTTAATACAAATATGCGGAAACTTGTCCGTCAGCATGTGAGGCTTGGAGCAGCTTCGGAACCTGCTTACTTGACCCGACGTGCTTCTTCAAGCCAACTATCGCTATGCTTCAACCTTCTCATAACGAGTGCAGCTTGTCTATTTTGTATCGATTGCATAAGCGCAACAGATCATAATATTAATGTACAGAGGGATTTAGGCTTCAGCTGACCACCGGTCAAAACAGCCTATTTTTCTCAAGTCGGGTTGAGAAGGGGATATCCATGGTGACATAATTAAGAGGTGGGTGGATAATTGATAACTAGATAGAGGGTAGATTGTGATAACCATATTGATGGTGAAAACTTAAAACTATTTGTCGATATAAAGAACTCATAACTAAATAGACGCTAGATAAATCTGTTGGCTAAATTGACGATAGAGAACAGCTGATATCTAAATCGTCGAAGGAATCAATTCATTATTAAATTTAGATTAGGAGAAAACGGACAAGTAGATTGATGACAGAAACTACAGATAAATATATCGTCGGTAGAAACAACTGATAACTATATTAAAACTACAAAATTGATAAATAAATTGACGATAAAAGACAACTAATAATTTGATAGGCTATAGATTAAACTAACGATCATATCAATGATAGCAACAACTCGTATATATAGATCGAAGAGAGGAACATCTGAAAACCACTCCCCTGCAAATTGAGTTTAATGTGATGAAACCGACAAATATCTCGTTTGCAAGCTATATTTTTTATAGAATTCCAGCACAAGAACGGATGGTAGTATTGACAGTCACTCCCATTTTTGCATCAGCGTTGGTTTTTGCTTCCAAATGTTGAAAATTAGTGACAGATCTTAGGGTGAGAATAATTACAGTTAATTCTTTTATTCCTCCAATCGCACTTGCCCTGAGGATATTTCCGGCAAACTCGTTTTTTAACAGTTAATTGCCTCTTGTTCAAGAGATTTAAATGGAAGAGGGGAGGGGCAACGTTGCGGTCACACTGAAACAAATCGGTGCGTAGAAACTACGCACCAAAGTGACTATCCCGGCTTGTCCCAAAATGAGTTGCCGATGGCTTCTAAAACGCCCCTCAGCCAGCCGGAGCGCGTAATTAAAAGCTACTTTTAGCGCTTAAAAATAGAAAGCCTCTGTGAACTTACCGCCGACGCTTTCATGCATGCAGTATTGTGCAGGAGAACACCAAATATAATATAGCGGCGGCAATAGCGCATAGGATGGGAGAAAGACTGCCGGAAGAACATCATTTTATTGGAATACCACAATATGAGTATCGCGTCCACTATTGCTATGTCTCAAATGCTGAATTTGTAAGCGTTTGAGATAAATTTAAATTCAAATTAATTACTCAACAATACAAATGTAATAATTCGTATGCAATATATAGCCTAGGATTTTAACGCGCCCTTAGTGATATTACGGGGTAACAACTCCGAAGAAAATACATGGCATCGATTGCTGTATAAAATGACATATTTATTGAAATTCCTACATGGCTCTTCACAACGCAGCTCTCTGAACGTGTCCTTTCATGTCGAGATATGACCGGATTTAGGTATACATGTTTAATCGTGACAGTTACATTTTATGTGCATATTATTACAATTAGCTGCATTATTAGATATAGACATATTATTTGAAACCCTATAAATTCACTTATCTCCGATTCTCCGCTGGCAGAACCGTAGCCGACCGTAGCAGGATTCGAACCCGGGCTCGCAGCAGACCGCGCGAAGCCGCGCGAAGCCTTAGTCCACTTGACCACGTAGCGCGTATGCATTGCAAATTAAAATAAGCCATTTAACCTAACTTTCTACATCATGGCTGAAAAGGCACTCATGTGCCTACATTTTCTTGATATCATTTATTTCTGTTATTCTTTCGAGAAGAATAATTAAACTTGTGGAAGGTTTAGAATCTCCATCATCTACAATCACAACTTGTAGGTCGCGTGCTGTCGCAGGGTTGCATTACTGGTAGCATGAAAAATTGATCGACGTTGTACGAGGTGTTGGTGTTTAAGCATTCCTCGCACCGCCAATAATCAATACTTGACTTTATTTGGGATAGGTAGAAATAGAATTGTTACGTAACTTATTTTGCTAAAATCATGTCTATGATATAATAAGCTCCAGGTTAATCTTTTAGCACACTTTTTATATACATTAGAAATAATGAATAAGTTTTAATTAACTGTCGATGATCTTTTTCCTGGCTCACCAGTAAAACAGACTGTAATCGAACTGCGGTATGTTTCATAACTAATACGACTTCAAAACCGCCTCTGTATTCGAGGCAACAAAACACCAACGATGAAAACTGTAAAGCATGTGAATGTCGTACGTGTGTTTAATCACTATTGCATGATATATTCAATTAGTTATATTATCACTATTGGTAAGTTGATTTAAGAGCCCCGTGGACGCGCTCAGCCGCGATAGTCGCTTACGGAGTTTTATAACTATTTAGAACTGCAATAACTCCCCTCATAAATAAGATACAAGTCTGAAATTTGGAATGCTGTCCTGGCTAATTATTGTCAATGCGCAGGCATTAAGATAAATTATGTAAACTTTTTATTTCGCCTGTTATCAGGGAGGATAAAATTATGCACCCCGATGTTCGTATAGCGTGTGACTTTTCTAGCATTTTCTCGATATACGTCGGTTTAACTATTTATTCTTCATTGATCGCTACCCCAAACATTTCTGAATTATTATTCTAGTATTAGATATATGCTTTAGAATCCCAAAGATAGGTGAAACTTACGTAGATTAAAGCACGACCAGACCTTTGGTTGATACACATTCCTGCAGGCGCAGGCAATAAATCTTCCTTTCAAGGTAAACATGCACTCTTCTTTCCCTGCCCACTTCGCAGTCTGGTCTATGAGCGTCATGGTCGTTTATGAGCGAAGATGTCTATAAGTCTAGAGGCGCCGCCAAACTCGGTTCCGCAGAACAAAGACAATTGGTCCAAGGACGTGTGCAACGCTTGGTCAGTGCCATAACATGTGCAATCAAACATCACAAAAATCTGACTGATACAACTGAAACGGAAAGAATCTGCGGATTGCGTACAAACATTTTGAACAGTGCCAGACATGTGTTCGGCGATCATGCGAGGTGCTCAATAACAGGCAATTATTTTTGTAAAAACCAAAGTGATGACAATTACTGTCCTGATCTCGAAAAAACTGGAATTTTTCAGGCTATAATGAAAATACTAAATAGAGTGAAGGACCATGCAGAGAGTCTACTGCATGATTTGGACAGTAACCGTGTAGAACATTATAACAGCCGAGTTTCCAATTTAAATTGCGGTAAAAGAATCAATTTCAGCTTGATTAACAGCTTCGAAACCAGAGCACTTGGGGCAGTAATCGTCCACAACAGTGGTCAATTGCATTCACAAAACAAATAAGTGAGAAACTCCCGCGAAAATCTCCAAACAAGCTAATTGTAAAAATGGAAGCTCAGCGAGAACATCAACATGCAACTGCTAGAAAGCGGCTTTTTAGCGAACATGAGCGTAAATTAAGTAGAAAAAAATTCCTCTTAGTTACGACTACGAAATCAATGCCTTTGCATCTGTCACGGAAGACAAAATTGAACTTTTTGAAGACGTTGTCCTTGGATGATGATCAAATTAAAAACCTGGGAACCTCAACCGTTGAACAAAGTAATTCCCTGTTGTGGCACGAAGAGAGAAGAAAGAGGCTGACGGCATCAAACTTCGGTCTTGTATGTAAACTGAGAAAAAGTACGAACAAGGATGCTGTAGCCTGCAGGCTGGTGAATAATACAACNAAAGGAAAAGAATCGGCGACAGGCCACATCAGGCCTACACTTCAGCGCCGAGATCAATATGTTATGTTATGTTATGTTATATGTTCCGTTCTTTTCAAGTTTTGGCTGTTGTCTGCCGAAAAAATTTGCACTTTTAAATCTGCACTAAATGATCATTTCAAGGGTCCCTGTTGAATGATCATTTGCGGGGTGGCTCTTGACTGATCATTTGTGGGATGCATTTCGACTGATCATTTGAAGGGTTCTTGTTGACTGGTCATTCGACGGAATCCTGCTGCATGCCTGCCCTTTCGGCGCATTTCTGTTGACCGATCATTTGAGGGATGCATTTTGACTGATCATATCGGATTAATTATTGGTAAAAGTTGATTTTATGCTCCCAGTTGTGATAACAAGAATGTTAGCAAACACCAGTGATTTTCAGGTGACGTCACTCACAGCTCTTGTTGCACTGCAGGGCACGAGCAGCTGCTGCAGGCTGCTGCTGCTGCTGCTCCTGGTAGCCGCGGCAACCGCAGCTGCAGGTGAACAATCTTCTACAGTCGCAGTTGAGTCTGAGTCTCCAGATGCGGTTCCTTATGGTTAATATGAATTGAATTCAAATAACTGTCATAACATTGCTCCGAACTTTAATTTCTTTCTCCGCATAACTGTTTTTCCCTCGGTAACAGCATTGTTATCATCGGTAATGCGTACGTAACTGCAATACATTCCAATGGTAATCCCTTCCCCCACTCCTCTCATTCAGTAAAATCTTAGTAAAACTAAACAATCGCTCAGGGATGAGCTCATATGCAGTCCGCCTAAAAACCTTCAATAACTCTGTTATTGCATTCTGTACTGAAGTGTTCCAGTGAATAGTCTGGAAATAGGTAAAGTCAGCTAAAATTGAGTGCAAGTAACAATTGATTGAAAAAAACTGAGTACAGCCATTAAAAATTGAGTGCTGGTAACAATTGATTGAGGAGAAATTTATTACGATTTAACTCTGTTGACTCATTCTATACTGAAATGTCCTGGGAATAGTCTGGAATCAAGTAAAGTTAGTAAAAAGTTAGTGAGAGTATCAATTGATTGAGAAATATGGCAGCCAAAGTCTGTGTTAGTAAACCTGCCGGAGAATGTCTGGAATGCAACAAATGTAATTTTGGACCATTGGCAATAAGATGTAACACATGCAGGCAATTGTATCACTTCGAATGTTCACTACTTCCAGGATACCAACTTACAAGATATTTAAAAACGAGAACATCATTCATGTGTAGAAAATGCGTTATGAACGAGGGGTGGGCGAAAGAAGCCATGGAGAGTGTACAAGCAGTTCAAGCGTTCGAGAGAAGAAGGCCTATCATGAATGGGCCTCTGTTCGACTAAGACGCGGCTACCCTCAACTCCCCTCACTCTCTCAACTTCCCTCACTCCCTCTACTCCCTCTTTCCCTCACTGCTGCCCGACATAGTACTCCGCCTATCCTAACCCTTGACCGCCGTGATACGCCTCACCATATCCTCTTGACCGCCGTGATACCCTCACGTCACACCGGATAGATTCTGCTGCCAAACTCAAAACATCAGAAAAAATTACACGGTTGAAAATAATCAGTCTTGTGAATGGCGAATCTATCGTATTCAGAGGAACAGGGCAGATCCAAAAATTACCGCAAAGGCCAGCACAACCTACCGGAGTGAAGAAGAACAAAAAGTACTCGATATTCGGTGCAGCAATTTTTTTTGGCCTACAGACGGAAGCAGATTAGATTCAACAAATGCAGCAGCTGCTGACATTGCACGAACAACAGCAAAAATCACAGCAACAAATGCAACAACTGTTGAGCCAGAGACCGCTGGCAGAGCAGTGTTACAGCAACTAAGAACGCAAGGAAGGGAAGAGTCTAGCATCATGATAGCCAATATAAAGGGGCTATTTCCGAAAAAAAAGCGCCGCAAGATCGGCGTACTCAGAGAAATTGCTGAGACAGAAGAAATAATCATGCTTGCCCTAACAGAGTCCCACCTAAGAGAGGATATCCAAGATGGAGAAATCCAGATGAAAGACTTTCAACATTACCTAGCAGACCGAAAAGAAGGGAGGAGAAAAGGAGGCGATATAGTATAACTCAGAAACTCCCTAGCGGCAAAGATAGTCCCCTGTATTTAGGCTCCAATGGATATGTGGAACATGTAATACTATACATCTCCCATCTCCAACTGTGCATAGCCATCATATACTGATCGCCTGACTGCCCGCCGGAAAAATTCAATGAAACTCTCAAGATAACAGAGGTGGCCAACTTAGGTGAACTTCCAAATATTGTGGTTGCGGGAGATTTTAATCTTCCTCACATGCGATGGCTACACTTTGACTGTTTAGAACGGCGCAGAGATCAGTACAGAAACCAGGCAACACAAGTACTTCGATTCGCTACGGAGCACTTGCTAAGTCAACAGGTGCTGGTACCAACAAGAGAACATAATATCCTGGATCTATTCTTCACCAGCAATGAAGAACTGGTTGCTGATATTCGTGTTGAGGAGACCACACTATCAGACCATCGACTAATGGTGGTCGAGACAACAATTGAGAGGGGAAGCCAGCCAAGACCTACATCTCGAGAGGGGCTAGCTGGGCTAAATTTTCATCATCGGAGAACAGACTGGGAAGCCACTGGGAACGAACTCCTCGAAATTTACTGGAGATCTGAGTTCCTGGAGTTTAACGCCGAAGCAATGTGCAACAAGCTGTGCGAAGTTTTACTGCAGGTATGCGTGCGTCACACGCCGGGAAAAACGACCCTCAAAACGGCACATAATTCCGAGGGACAGACGGATCTTCATGAAGAAACGAGCAAGCTTAAACAACCAGATAATGCCCGCCTTCAGGAATATGGAAAGGCGGAGGCTGGAACATCTAAGGTAGAAAATTGAGGAACCTGAACGGCAGTTACAGGACTCACACGAGGCCGAGCAACAAGTTGCGGAGGCGCTACTCACTTCGCCTGATTGGAGGCGCAACTCTCTTCGCCTGATAAGGGTTTTTTGGGGTTTTGCGTTGAGTGTCTGCCATTCGAGAGAATCCCAAATATTTCTACAAATATGCCCAGTCAAAGGCCAAAATTAGAACCTCAGTGGGGCCTCTGAAAAATAACGATGTCCTTATTGGAGACGACCAGGGCATGTGCGAACTTCTGGGAGCGCTGTTTGAAAAAGTATTCAGCGAACCCCGATACTCATGACAGGAGAACAAAACTGGAGTCATTCAAGAACTTCCAAGGGGGCGGGAGCTGATGAACATTGAGTTTGAAAAGCCGGATAGAGAGAGGAGTTTCCACGAATTATCGACGTATTCGGCTCACGTGCCAGATGGGGTCTCTGCAGTGCTACTGAAAAAATGTGTCGGTACACTAAAGGTCCCACTGACTTTGCTCTGGAAAACATCATTGAGAGAAGGAAATGTTCCAAGAGACCTAAAACTAGGGCTAATAAAGGAGGTACAAAGGAGGTGCGAGACACAAAGGAGGTGCGAGAGACAATCTACAAAGGAGGTGCGAGAGACAATCCCCAAAATTACAGGCCAGTTACATTAACATCACACGTAATCAAAGTATTTGAGAAGGTTGTTGACAGAAGGTTGGTGCAGTACATAAAGGAGGCAAACCTTTTCAACAGAAGACAACACGGTTTTAGACGAAAGCGTTGCTTATGCTGCTTGTCTCAGTTACTGGAGCATCACCACCAAATCCTGGCCATGCTGGAGAAGGGGGCCGGGATGAACGTGGTGTATTTGACTTCACGAAAGCGTTTGACAAAGTTGACCATGGAGTGCTCTTCAGAAAATTAATATTGCTGGGGGTCGGAGGTGAATTGCTGGCATGGATCCACAGCTTCTTAACAGAAAGACTACAAGCTGTCGTTGTAGGAGGCTCGAGATCGAGTGAGGCTAGGGTAAAGAGTGGAGCACCACAGGGAACGGCACTCGGCTGTATCCTCTTCCTCAATCACATCGCCGACATAGATGTGGCAGTGAACCACGCCTCTGCATCGTCATTCGCGGACGAAACCAGGATACTAATGACCATAACGGACAGGAGAGACTGCGAAAGGTTGCAAGAAGACCTCGCTGCCATATATGACTGGGCCCAAGTGAACAACATGCAGTTCAACGGGACCAAGTTTGAGGTTATGAGATACAGAGGTAGTGGAAGAGCGGGTATATGGAGCACCGCTACCTAGCACCTGACAACTCGGAAATCGAAGAGAAACGAATCGTTCACGATCTAGGAGTGTTGATGAATACTCAGGTAAATTTTGGTGATCTCATAATAGCAATAACCGCAAGATGTAGGCGACAAATGGGGTGGATCTGGCGAACGTTCAAGACAAGAGAAGCGGAACCAATGATCAACACTCTTTAGAGCCCTTGTAATACCAATCCTTGAATACTGCTGCCATCTCTGGACCTCGTTCACACTCGGCGCAGTGCGGCAACTGGAAGGGGTCCAGCGAACCTTCACTTCCAGGATCAGAGGAAGAGTTCAGATCAGAGAGAGTTGAAGTTCCAGGATGGAAGAGTTGAACTACTGGAAGAGGTTAAGGTGCCTGGGTCTGTACTCACTGCAGAGGAGACGGGAGAGGCATGTCATTCTGTACACATGGAAGATATTAACCGGAAGGGCGCCAAACTTCGAGAGCGAGACCTTCACGATTGAGACACATCGCAACGAGAGAAGGGGGAGACCGTGCAAGGCTAATACTAAGGAAACAGGCTATTGAACGATATATACGCCCAAAAGAATTCATCCTATCCTCGATATAAATCAACTTTTTTTAAAAATTAATTAAATTAATGGTATCAATAATTAAAAAATAATAAAACAGAACAAGCACTTGCTGAACACGAAAAAATTAATACACACATTAGAATTTTTAAATTAGGTTCTGAAAATTCTTTACCGCATTACTTGTGATTGCAGACGTGTGTCGCTCTGATCAGTTCAAGTGCGCCAACGGTCGCTGCATACGCGACGTGCTGCGGTGCGACGGAGGCAACGATTGTGGTCACGACAGCGACGACAGCGACGAGCGCGACTGTGAGTTGACTGATGAGTCGAACTCTTCCGCGCAATTCTACTGTCGGTATTTCGATTTAATATGAGGATCTGCTTGCGCTCTTAATATTAAGTTATTTCTTGAATATAAATGAATAATTCCTTGGCTGCAGTCAATTGTAACATTTCACTATTGAATTGTTTCAATGTTTCGCAAGCATGCTATGACTGAAGTTGAGTTGTCGAGTTTAACCTCTTTTGGGGCCTAATTTTCTTTCCATATGAAGTTTTGACCCGCTGAAACCATTGCACATTGAAACTTTTCCACCACTCCTGATGCGGTATTATAAACACATACATCACCTTCTTATCCCATATATATTATTACTCGCCTCGCGTTCAAGAAACTCGATCACCCTGCATAAAAGTAGTTTTTTACATTAATTTGTTAGCCTGAAATTCACGGCTTCTTTAATTTATCGCAGGCTGCAAAGGTGACCACTTCGTATGTGGCGACGGCAGATGCATCCACAAGCGTAATGAATGCGACGGCTGGACCCACTGCGGGGACTGGAGTGATGAGAAGCATTGTGAGTACACGGTTGATGTAATGAGTCAGTAAGTGTGTGTATCATTACATCATGAGTCGGCGTAGGTATCAAATAAATATGATGGCTAAGTGTGTGTAATGATCTTGCGTGCCGAGGTTCAAATAAAATTGGCTTTATGAATCATTTATATTAATTAATGCTGAAATAGTCGCACGAACATATGAATATAAGATTAAAATTAACATGTGACAAATACTGTGTATCATGTTAAGTCATTGAGGTAACTTAATGCCTCGCTGTTTACGTGTCGGGGCACTTATTGTGTCACTATCATTGGTAATGATATTATCATTACCGGTAATAATAATATCATTACCTGCAATTAACGCCCCTTCAATGTCAAGGTATTGGCCTGACGTGCCCAATGATTTAAAATAAGTTTTATTTAATTATATCAATGTTCTATCGTTGGTAAATCACCGGAACATCTTCTGTTGGTCCAAGGGTTCATAGTTTGTCCGAATAGATGCAGGATCATTGAGAGGCGCGTATTCTAAAGTATATTAAGAACTAGATAGGAATACAGGATGAAGCTGGGTGGTAAGTTACACAAGGTAGTTTAGTATTGGTGGTTACAAACGACGATCAGGAGGACGCCGGAGTCAGGCGACGTCCAGTGGACGCTATAAAAATGGTTATGACTACCATTTTACAAATGGTTATGACTACCGCCTAAGACTGGCGGTTGGTTTGATGAGCTTATATACGCGGAGACCCGCGAATAGTGACATCACAGAAGGTGACGTAAGAGAGACTAATGACATCATAGGAATACAACCTGACACGTCCCCCCTGGAAGGAAGAAGTGCCCTCGCTTCATTAATTAAGGAGCAAAACTAATACGTAGGATTTCTACGAATTTCTTAACAATAATCACAACTCTCAATCCCAACAGAATGAGTTATCGATATCTTATTTCATCATTCATTAAATTAGGCCAATCAAGGTCCAATAAATTTTGATTCGATAGGTGACCATCGTTTTAATTATTTAGTGTCTACTATTATTACTTCACTTCAACTTCAGAGCTTTAGCTCAGTACGCAATCAAAAGAGAAGCTGTCAGAACAACAATAGTATGAATTTACGAGGACTATTAGGTTTAACGCTAATATGGCTGGTACTAAGCCAAAAAGACATGGTATCTCTGAAGGAGATCTAATACACACCAACAGATACAAGCAAAGACAATAATCGCAGTCATAGCCTCTTGCTCTTCTTTCTTGATGACGGTGTCGCTCGGAAGGTGTCCAGTCCACGCAGGTAAGGAGGGTAAGGGTTAGCTTACTTAAGAGGCCAGTGGAGCGGCCGCCAGGCGCGTTAATCCCTATGAGGGTTATTAACAATGAAGGCAACCAATAACTCTCCTCCTAAATAAGATACAAGTCTGAAATTTGGAATGGTGATCTGGCTAATTATTTTCAATTAACGAAAAGTAAGATATATTATGTAAACTATGTATTATTACTTTTATCACGAACAAAAATTTTAAACCATATGAAGATCGTAAAATGAGCGAATTTTTCTAGCGCGACAACATTTTCTAACATTTTCGCGACACAAGGTAATTAACTATTTATTCTTCATTGATCTCTACACAAAGCATTTTTGAATCATTCTCTTAGCATTAGATATTAGTCGACATTATTAGTGGTGAGTGAAGATTCCGTAGATTTAAGCAAGACCTGACCCATTGTCGTACCGGGTGTTGGCGCAGCCTACTCTCTGGCAATAAATCTTCTGTCGTTCAAGGTAAACATTCCTTCTTCCCTCCCTCTTCTCTTCGCAGTTCCTTTCGATCAGCTTTCAAAGCCCTTGTCTGAAGCTGCGGAGTCTTTTAACGGGTCTAAACTAACAATGCACGTTTCCATGCATCGTCAATAATATGAAAATGTTGTTAAGGTGATCGTAAATGAGCATCATGCGTTAGGATGATTACGAAGAGTTAATCGAAATAATGTTTTAAAATATGAAGAGAATGAATGCATAAACGGCACAATTTAATATAAAATTTCCCATTTGCTACCACACGAACGATTATTTTAATGCAAATTATTGAATTAAATGAGCTAGAATATAGCATATTGAATTCTAAACACATATGGTACTATGCAATCATGGGAGCATTCATGCCGATCTTGAAATTTTAAATGTCAGAAATTCATTACAAACTGCTAAGAAATGTATTTAAGTTCATATCATTCTACTTCTGTAAAAAAATTTCATGATTAAAAGGAGCCCTCAACAATACTTTGCCATCGCTTAATAATTTTTTAATATTAATGTCAGACTCGGCCCACTGACTTACTGTCATACTGAATTACTGATTCAAATTATTATTATTGTGATTGTAATAGGATGATTCATATGATAATGAAAGAGTAAAATCTAGATATATAATTTTTAAAGCTACGATGCGTGTTCCCATGAACAGAGTTCTGAATTAATGAAGGCTTTATTCAGAGCGGTTTCCTTTCCACTTCGATTTTTGTTGTAATGGATTCTTCCTTCCAAATAAAATGGAGGTCGCGCTAAAATTTTTGTACAGATTACGAAGAGATAATCGTAATTATGTTTTAAGATATGAAGAGAATGAATGCATAAACAGCACAATTTATTATTAAGTTGTCATTTATTACAACATGAACGATCATATTATTTCAAATAATTGTATCCATCTAAATTTTGTATTCCTGACAGTCGTTTCACCATCGCTTGATTGTCGTACAGTACTTTAAAAGGGCCACGGGATGCCAATTAGTCAGTTGGCGCTTCAAGAGGGACCTCCCTCTTCCCTTGCCCTTTTCCTTCAATCTCCTCCCAGAAGTGTTTCTAGGATGGAGATTTTAAAGGGCTCAGACGTTTGAATAACAAACTTTTGTTGTTAGTTTGTCAGTGGCGATACTAGTGAGAACATGCGGTTCTCTCGTAAGCAACTTAAAAGTCCGAGGCTGTGTCTCTCATCAAAACGGATTAATAAAGGACTCCAATTGAAAAGATGGAGGTAAGATTCATAACATTCGATACTCGTATTGAAAAATATGTGAATAACCTGATGATTGTTACAATTTATTGCTACAAGCACTGAAAATTCACATAATAATTTCAGTTTACTTTTAATGTGCATTAAAACGTAATTGTAAATGGTTGCTTTCGTGCTCCATATTATATTTTTATTGTTAGATGTAAAATTTTTCCCCTTTGTTTGGTTTGCAGAAAACAGCAACAGCTTCTGAAAAGTCTACAAAATACCTTCACAAGCAAAAGTATCGTCGAAAATATTGATCAAACATTAAATTCAAACCTCGATGAAAACACCAAGAAAAACGTAATGATGGAACCATGCGACGTGGATGTTGCGAATGATCACTTTTCTACAAATAATGATATCCTAGGGCAATTTGAAAAAACGCTAGAGACGTTATCTGGAAGGAGGATCTTTGATGTGAAAACGCTATTTACGGATGTGTGTAGAATGGCACTGCATAATACTAACACGTGCTCATTCTACAATTTTATTTTCGTAAAAGAAATACGAAAAGGACTCTCCGGAAGTTTTGAATTTCAGTGTTCAATGTGTAAATTGAAAATGAGAATATGAAGTGAGGAAGAAAAAGATGAACACGGAATGCATTCAGCCAACTACTCTGCGGTATCTGGTGCCCTTTCAATAGAAATTGGCAAAACCCAGACAGCAGAGTTTTTAGGTGCACTTGGCATTCCTTTTCTTTCTCAAAAGACATTTCATAAATATGAAAAACGTGTCAGTAAGCTATGGTCGGAAACAGCGGTGGATAACATGAAAATGGCCGCTGAAGAAGAAAAAGAACTGGCAAGAATTAGAATTACCAGCAGCAGTACATTGTACATGGTTAGTGATTACAGTATAAGCTTTCATTTTCACTGGCGTTTTTCTAACCTTTTCACTGCTTTTTAGGCACCAATAATTTTAAACTGCTACACTGTTGCTTTTTTTAACGTTTCAAGATTAACATTCTACACTCAAATGGACCATAGGCATGAATGTAGAGTGGCATTCTGTGTTTGGGTGTGGAAGGAGGAGCGAGGAGTAGGGTTTAAAGTACCATCCTGTCAACGGACGACCAAAAAAGACTGCCAATTTCTGCCAGGTTCACAACACAAGCTTGTTTACAAATGTGGTGGATAGATGGTGACAAGAGAGTGAGCTCGGAGGGGAAAACAGATACCCTTATACCCTTACCTATCGAATTTCTGTGGAGGCTGAGGTGACAACCAAATCAACAAACTGCCTGAAAATCTCTCCATAATTTTACCATATTTTATGATTTGAAATTTCTCGCACTTAATATTGCGATTGATGTTTATGGAAGGACTTCAAATTAAATATCGAATAAAATCATTACAAACTAATCCGTTTGCAGCTAGTAAATAAACTATGGTGTAGCAGAAGACGCTATGCAATCCATATGACGCTATTCATCTTGTGCAATGTAGCACAAGACGCTATGCAAATTTTATACGCACAACACGCTATTGGAGCATTCATGTTGATGTGAAAATTTTCATTGTCATAAATTCCTTACATTGGGTTAGGGAATTTGCTTTACTTGCATACCATTTAATTCCTGTAAAAATTTTTAAAATTGACAGAAGTAGCCTAAAACAGTAATAAAGGAATATTTGGAGGTTGTTTTTGCACAGCTCTTGGCAGAATTTTTACAGCACAGCGCGACAATGTGGTAAGACGATGCCACTTGTATTGTGTACAGTACACAAAAGAGCCATACCTGAGAGCATGAGCATCTCTTACAACCTGTGTTGGGGCGACGATCACCGACTGAGAGACTAAGAAAACAAAAGGCAATTGATGAATGTGGAGGCGAGGAGGGAGTTGAGGTGAGCCCCCAGGGGCTTGAAAGAAGGGATAAATTCCTCAATACTCCTGTTTTATTTACCCATTGGCTGAAATTGGCTGAATATATCGCATTTATTATTACAGGGATGAGACAATATTTGCACTGGATTTATCCGTGTTTGTTGTCATATAAGACCTGTTGACATGGTATGATTGTGTGAACCTATTTGAGGGTTTGAGGGTACCTTCACCCTAACCCCCACATCGGCTGTGAGGCTGAAACCACTGAACGTTGTTTGTTTATAATTGTAGCGGGTAGGGGAGGGGATCAGTATGAGCGTGGAGGGGAGAGGAGGCGTTCGATTATTCTAGATGATTATGAACACTCATAATTATAAAATGAAAGCAATAATAATTGAATAATACCACAATCATATAAGCAAAAAAAATTCGAGAATTAATTAATCTCGGGCGCAAATCGTTAGTATCATAACAACGATAACGTTATTTCATCTCAGTAATCGCAGAACAAGTTTTCTTCTGTAAAGAGGTACTTATTGAATCGAATTTCTTCACTATCGCGATTCATTATTAAAAAACGATTGCTAGTCATTCGTGATCTTAATCGTAGTTAGATCGTCATTTTGATCGTGAGTTTGATCGTGAGATCGATGAAGCTTTGGACTATGAGTCGCTTTCTCGGGCAAGGCTCTCATCAGTTTAAGGTTATAGGTTAATGGATTCTGTAATGAAATTTCCTCGAACCGCATAAGCACGTATGCTATTGCGTCGACTTTTCACTAAACACGTTTCCATTAATTCCAGTATGCACGTAATCGTCATTTAAGCAATGGTATTCACTATTTGATACTTATCCTTATGTGAATAATCCTCTTAGTGCATATATTAAATGGAATTAACAATTTTTACATTGATCATAAATTGTCATATTCTTACTTTTTAATTTATTCGACAATCATTATATGCTTTGAATCTTTATAGAATTGAGCTACGCGAATTTAACACGGTAATAATTACACCAGAAGAACATTCTTAAGGACATCTTATTTATTTTATGCATTCTTGCATGCAGCAGTTAAGCTATTATTTAATTACTTTTCGTTATATTCTTTTATAAAAATTGACATTTTACATCCATCATTTAACGTCAAACCTTATTACACTGTTCTTGCATTAAATCCATTGCGTGAATACGTACAATCTTTTGTAACGTAATATTCGCTTGCAACGTTATTGTTCTGTTATAAGAGTACAGAGATTATAACTGTACATTATACTTTCTTGGAGAAAATTATGGTAACATTATTAATGTTAAGTCAAGGGAATTCTTTCCAATATACGGAATATTATCCGGAATTCTATTGTATTGAATTCAATAACGTGACTTATTCCTGTGAAAACGTCATTAAAAACATGAGCAAATAAGCAATTGTAAGGGATTGCTCGTTAATATCGAATCAATCGTTTCTCTCTCTATTTCTGAGCATATGTGCGTTGCTCAGATCTCTGCCGTCGTTCAGTACACAGCACGTGGCCTTGGTCTCTGATCTTTGTGTGCACGTCTCGCACGCACATAAATTTTACGTACAGGCGCGGTTTCGCTTACAGTGTCAATGCTACTACTTTAGCTTAATATCGCTGCTCGTCATTTCACCGTTATTTATATTTAATTTCTACATATTTGCAGCTTTTCACGGTTATTTAAAATTGACGTTAAAATGTTATCGTATATAAGAAATTCAACATCTGCGTTCGACATTAATATTTGAACATATTAAATGAACATTAGTAACGTTCATCAATGGATGTTATTTTATCAATCATACTCGCACTGCCATGTTCCCTTAATTCTCAGATAACTCTATTGAGTCAAATCTCCATAAAGAGCGGTTTTCATCGCATAATTCAGAAACTTGCTTAGACATTAATGTAATGATAATTAGCCCGTCAATTATATCAAATTAACGTTTGTAGTCATGCTAACATCAAAAAAACATCAAAGCTCATCTCTAAAATCCCCAAAATCTTCACATCTTCAATATTCACTAGAGCTAGATAAATTGGTACACAGATATTTCGTAGTCACCTAAATTATCAATCAATCTCATTTTCGTCTTCTAGCATTTTATTATGAAAGAGCGAACATATAATCCACCTGTATTGAAAAATATTGTTAGCCTTTTAGTATTACATGGTTAGTTACTAATCGCATGTAATTACAGCTTCATATTCATTATTTTAAATAACTTCATCTTCCATTACTTTAGAACTCGTCAGTTCTTTAAACAAAGTTATAGTATCAGCATGAAGTTTATTTTTAAGAGCGGCGTTTTAGTTAGAATTTCTAACCTCACAGGATTATATTTTCATCTCACATATTTACGAGTGAAGGGAAGGGCCTTACTGCTTTCTTAGAACTTTAATGTTCTTCATCAGAGGTAATTTAAATATAACGATTGGAATCGTTGTTCTCAGTGAACGTGACGAGTGCTCACTGACATACACGCGATGGTCGTCAATCATCACAGTACACTCTCATCCCACCGATTTAACAAATTTACGCTGTGATTTTTATTGCTCAACATTTAATAAAATTCTACGTTATACGTAAGAATATGTTAGTTACGTTGGCAACGTATTTAGCCAAATTGCCAATATTGAGGCCAGCTGCATTATAAAGCATTCACGCATAATTAGTGCGGTTCTGAAGTTTTAAACCTGTGGAATACATTTATTAGCATTTCTAGGATAATTCTACGACGAATATCGTTTATGACATACTCAACTTCCGGGCAGTGTCTATGTTCATGCCGTCTGGAGTTGGTGTGTAGCCGTCCCTTGAATTCTTCATGGGTCCGTAGTATGGTCCGTTTTATAGGCACCATGATGATAGCGCTGATATCCTCCGCGACTGCGGGTTTTGAATCTTCGACCCCCGAACACGATCTCGTCGGTATCAGCCGCGAGCGTAGTCCCATCTGGTGGTTTAGGCGACAATCGTATCGATGTCCGTCTCTTCTTTACGTTTCATATTGCGCATTTCACGAGTAATTTGTCGACTATTTCGTTTTACGGTCCCTCATTGTTCGGTGACCGGAGCTTTAATTTTTCTTCGCTCTTTCTTTTTGCTGCTGTGACGATAGTCGTCTTCAGAGATGTATGCAGAATATTTATATACACATCGCTTCAGTTATGAAGACGTAATTGTGAAGACCTCCGTTGCTAAAATATAGCCATCATTATTATCCATCAAGATATCTACCCAGTTAAAATTTGGAGCCGAGACCGGCGCCGGGTTTAGCCGGGCTGGTCGCGCTTTAGCAGGATGGAGCCGTGAAACTATAACCGAGTGTGGGCCACGACGCGGAGGATCTGCGTTCGATTCTCGGAGCTGCCGTCGACGTTTTCAGATAGTTCATAGCGGTGAGTAGTTTGATGTGTATATATCCTCGATAATTAAATGTGATAGTTTCTAAATACCGTTGTTAATGTCAATACGATATGAATGTCAAAAACCAATGCCAATACAGTGATCTCAGAGAGAGAAGGAAAAAATTTTTAAATCGTTGACAAACGGTAACGCGTAACTGCGCATACACTGCCAGAGCCGCCCCAGAGCAGGCGTTGGGCTGGTTTGAGCAGGCGGTGCTCAGTAAGGGCTGCGTACGTGACGGCAGGACAGAGCACACCTGGGCAGGTACTCAGAAGCTAATTAGCGCTGATACGCGGCTGGCGATATCGTCTCTAAAGCGGACATTTCTGCTCTATCGCGGCTCTGTCGCGTCCCTACGTCGGCTCTGCAGCCGGCGACGGCCTGCTCTATTCCCTGCCCTAAATTTTAACTGGGTAAGCAGATTCTACTTCGTCATAACATATGTAATCGATTGTGATGATGTACCCGCATTTTACACAGGGGTGCATCACTAGCTGTTTACCACGTAGATTTATCGACGACGCTGTAGTAAACTACACTTGTGGAGTTGGCGCTTGTGCCATTTTGTTCGAAGTTTTCACTGATTTCCTTTTCATTGGAAAATCACTGCGATATTGCTCTGGAGCTTTTCTTCGTTGAACTGTTCGTCGAAACCCATTTGTTTCGCTATCAAAGTTCTCTACACTCTCTGTATTATTCACTTTAACTTTATTCAAAGTCACTTTCCACTGCCACTTTATAACACGGTCGGGCACCAATTGTCAAGGTATTGGCCTGACGTGCCCAATGATTTATAATGAGTTATATTTAATTATATCAATATTCTATCGTTGGATAATCACAGGAACATCTTCTTACGGTCCAAGGGTTCTTAGTTTGTCCGAATAGAGGCAGGATCATTGAGAGGCGTGTATTCTAAAGTACAATATATTAGGAACTAGATAGGAATACAGGATGGAGCTGGGTGGTAAGTTACACAAGGTAGTTTGGTATTGGTGGTTACTAACGACGATTAGGAGAACGCCGGAGTCAGGCGACGTCCGGTGGACGCTACAAAAATGGTTAGGACTACCATTTTTATGACTACCGCCTAAGACTGGCGGTTGGTTTGATGAGCTTATATACGCGGAGACCCGCGAATATTGACATCACAGAAGGTTACGTAAGAGAGACTAATGACATTATAGGAATACAACCTGACAGCAATCCCAAATAAAGTGTTAAAATATTTTCAGATCCTAATTGAAAAACACACCACATCACGAGTCGGTAATGAATGATATTATCATTCAACGGTAATGATTTCATCATCATTATCATCGGTAATGCGTGCGTAACTGCACTACATTCCATGGTAATCCCTTCCCCCTCTCCTCTCATTCAATAAAATCTTATTAAATCTAAACAATCGCTCAGGGATGAGCTCATATCCCAGTTAAAATTTAGGGCAGGGAATAGAGCAGGCCGTCGCCGGCTGCAGAGCCGACGTAGAGACGCGACAGAGCAGCGATAGAGCAGAAATGTCCGCTTTAGAGACGATATCGCCAGCCGCGTATCAGCGCTAATTAGCTTCTGAGTACCTGCCCAGGTGTGCTCTGTCCTGCCGTCACGCAGCCCTTACTGAGCACCGCCTGCTCAAACCTGCCCAACGCCTGCTCTGGGGCGGCTCTGGCAGAGTACGC